>NW_014040330.1:13810-23083 GCF_001186125.1 Sphaeroforma arctica JP610 | reverse complement strand
CGACTGTATTGACTTACCTGTTCCAAACTTCCATTTCCTGAGAGGAGTATTCTCTTCCCCCAAGTCCTTTGACGTCGGTGCTCTCTTCGAACTCAACCATTTTCAGGATTTGTTCGTCGGTCCCGTGGCCAAAATCCTCGGCGTCGTGCTGGCCTGCTCTGCGATTCCTGTCCAACAGGGTACCAACGGATACCCCCCATCACCAATGAATACTTCCACGGTGGCAGCCCTAGGATACGCTTCCCCCTATGTAGAAATGTGTCGGACGTATGAGGTATGATCCATGGTGTGCCCTGTGTTAAACTAATCAATAACGGGAACCACTCGGCTGTCGGCCAGAACGGTACTACCGCTACCACATACGTATTCTCGATGTGTTTGAACGAGTGTAAAAATGCTGCTATCAACTTCCAATCATGTAGGCACGGATATTAGCTAAATCGACTTCGAAAGCTTGGCACCCCGCTGGGCCTGAGC
Source organism: Sphaeroforma arctica JP610 (assembly GCF_001186125.1). Lineage (NCBI taxonomy): Eukaryota > Ichthyosporea > Ichthyophonida > Sphaeroforma > Sphaeroforma arctica. The sequence goes on along the minus strand of NW_014040330.1, from coordinate 22,606 downwards.
CATCCTTCATGCAATACATGTCTAACACGTGGTCACCATGGCTCGCAAACAGTTCTATGTCAAATGGTCCAAGGAGTTGGTTCATCAGTGCCACCCACACAGGGTTAAATGTGTAACTATCGGGGTGTGTGTGCGGTGTAGAACTCTCCCTAGCACCGTCTATAGTGAATTGGGTGTCGTCTATTCTATCATGACTCCACGTTACTCTATGCCCCCGCGGTGCTAACACCAACGCGCATGCTGGATGTTTGTTCTCCCCTTGCTTAACCTCCTCTTGTGCAAACCCAACCTGTTTCTTTGTAGGCCGCAGTAGAGGGTCCATGGGACTTGTAGATCTCGAGAAATAATCGCCAAAAACCGTAAGAGAGCCTTCAACATATTGAACATCCATTACCACTTCGTTAATGGTAATCAATGCTCGAATGATTATGCTGTTTTTGGAGCTCTCTGTGAAGATACGGTTCTGGGTTTGCCAAAATATTAACCAAAGGTTTGTGGTCGGTCACTAAAAATACTGAACGGACTGATCGCCTACAGAGGATTAAAGCCTTTCTAGATGCGTAAATACATCCCACCATTTCTCGGTCTGTGGCGCTATAGTTCCGCTGCGCTGTATTGAGCTTACTAGAGAAAAAGGCCACTGGATACAGGAAACGATGTCTTCTTATGGAAATACCCTGGTCTCTGGGACTATCATTCAACACTTGCTGTAGGTCTTCTGTCATCGTTGGAACCGCATCCACTGCAAGTGCACCACTCTGATTTGTTTGTAACCCCGTTGCCGTCTCAAGTGTGCCACTCTGAGTTGTATATCTGGACTCAAGTGAACCACTCTGAGTGTTCAAAGGTATCTCAAGTGTGCCACTCTGAGTTGGTGTTTGGTGCCGAACCACTACGTCTTGTGTCTGCGCTCGTGCTCCCTGTTGTTCCTGTTCTTCCACCCTGAGTATGCCAGTAGCCGCATTTCTAGGTACAAATGGTTTGAAACCTGGCACTGTCCTCAACTCGTCTATCGGGTTGTATACTACCTCCGCCTTATCCATTGTGCTATATATAGATTGTTCCGTCTCAGAAATTACTAAACGGGGTGTTTGTGGGTGCAATATGAGGGGTGGTAGCCCTAAGATTTCTCTGTATCGTTTGCATTCCCCTATACAGATTTGTTCCTCATCATACTCCACCGTCCCTGGTGGTGGTATCTGAACAAACACCGCTGCCTCTACCCCCAATTGCATGCGTCCGGCATGATGACTAAACGCTGGCATGATAAAGGTTCGTACAACTTGATCCTTTTCATAATCAATGTTAACAGGTGGGTAAGTGCTTGTTGTTGTTGCGCTTTCCATCCAAATACTGCTCCCTTTTTTGTTAGGTCTGACATGGGCACCGCTATCGATGCATAATTGGGTATGTACTTCGACCACCACGGTATTACGGCTAACAAGGATATTAACTCTTGCTTGCTTTTAGATGCCGGCCTGTCAAATAATGCCTGGGCTCTTTCCTTCATGATCATCGTTGCATTTCCTACTGTCCCTCTGCCGTAAAACACTGTCGGTATGTCTGCTAGGTGCAGGATCTGTGTTTTCTTTGGTTGCAACTGTATGTTGTATTCTATACATATATCGATGAACTGTATCGTTTGCTGCCAGTGCCTCTCCAACGTTTCTACTACTGATTCGGAGTGCCGCCTATGAGTCGCTATCTTATTATCATCAATATAAGGCTTATGATCTGTAACATCAGCAAAAAACGTATCCGTAAAATGCTGCATGTCGAACGCCCCGTTATCTGTCAAGTAATCTCGTGAGCCCTCATCCAATTCTAACTGGTGGTATGACGCCGCTAAATCCGCTACTGTAATGATGAGTGCGTTGGTGCCATTTTCGCCCATGTCGTCCTCCAAAGGTAATTGGTACGCAATTCTAACCATCTGTTTGTTTACCTTGATATAATTTATTGTTATTCGATAATCCTTCAAATCCTTTGGCTCCACCCTCGGATCCTTCCTAACTGTCTTTACTGAGCTGACCCACCTGCTGTACCGGTTACCTGGTCCCGCTTTGCCTTGTCAATAAAGTTGTGCTACCTTTTGGATATCAATATCCTTCAACAACGGGTCCTTTGTAAAGTAAATTGACCGTGAAGGGCTTCGCTCCCTCTTGGGTTTGCAATTTGACCGCAACTCCTTTGATGAATTTGGTGTGTCTCGGGTCGTATCTCGCCTTAAGGGACTTGTTTTCTAATTTTTCCATCTCTTCCTGTTTTCTTTATAGGTTCCCTACTCGTCGGAGGTGTGTGAAATCGTACTCGTCAGGCATTTTCCCATCCAAGTCCGGCTTCCTAGGTATATCTATTTCCGTCCAAGACTCGTCTTGTTTCGGAATTAAGAAAGCTACGTCTTGTGACTTCGGCAATTGTAGCGTAAAAGTTGGCGGTTCTGTAGATTTGTCCCAACTCGTCCCCAGCAAGTTGTCTTGCATTACATCAAAACCAACTAAAATATCGCAATATTGTGGCAACCAACTGCATACTAGGAATGTGATTTCCTTCGTTTCATAAAACGTGGGCATCCCATCTGCTGCCCGGACGTTCAATAAAAACGTCGTTTTCGCCTTCTGTGTTAACACTGATTCTCCAGCTCCTCCAAAGCCTTGTAGATATGTTGGTGTCATATCCGTGATTTCTATGTCGTGTGTACACGCATATTCTTCATGGATCATCGCTGATCTAGCTCCCGTATCATTGTAGATCCACGCATGCTCATCTTTACAAAGTGCTTCTGTCACTGGCTCTGTCCACACATCCTCATCGGAGCTGTTGTCCCTATCTATTGCAGCTCCTGCATCATGTCATTGCAAGTAGTATGGTACCTGTTGCACCTCCTGAGGCTGGCTTGTTGTCGTGGTTGCTGCTGCTGCTGCCGCCTGTACTCGTCTGCCTCCTCCACTGGGTGCTCCTCCACTACCTCTAGCTGAGATTGTCGCTGCTGCCACTGTTTTGATGTGTGTAGTACCAGAAGATGCCTGTGCTTGTGGGCATGTGTTCTGATAATGCACTGTTTTGTGACAGATATGGCATAAATGACACACGGATCCCGTGTGTCTCGATAAACATCTATTACACGTGGGCGCTCTGAAACCCGGTGATTGTGACCTTCCTCTCACACTGTAAGATTGATCTCTATTAGTGCTTCTGCTGGTCTCTCGGCTACTTCTGGTGTATTCTCTACTCACACTTCGTCTATTCCTTTCTCTATTGTGCAATCTTCCTCGTTCTGGCGTTCGTGCTCTATCTCTATCCCCAAAATGTGGTTGTGGCTCACCCCTAAACGCTGCTGCTAGGTTCGCAGCATGTACTGCTGCTCTTCCTGGTCCGAACATTTCGTAGGCATCTAATAAAGTTGCTCTATTGGCTGACGGGAATGCTGCGTTAATAAAAGTTCTTCCTGCCGCTTGCAATTCCTTGAGTGCTGTAACTAACGGTGCTTGTGTCGATATTGTATATAGAAATCAATGCTGATCGCAAATTTGTGTTCTTTGTAACTGCGTGTAACATTGCTTGCGCTGCAAAAATTCCTCCTCTCGCTGCATCCTGGCTTAGATTTTCGTCAATTGCCACCCACGGTATGATGTGCGTTGTTGTGCTTGTAGCTTTCCGTGGCGTGTCATACGGTGCTCGCCTTTGATGAAAGTCTTTGTCCCTGTAACACTGGATGTCGTAACTTGTGCCGACCTTGATGGTCCCCAAAACGTGGTAAACACAATCCATTAATATTGTACATGCGGCTGCGAGGGAACCACAAGTTTGTTCTGTCTACAAAGATGTATAGGTGTTTGGTTTTGGTGGTCGGTCTCCACCGACCTGCTGCATTATCCAAATACATTACTTCCTTGTGTGTTGCATCTAATACATCCTCTCTTCCACTGATGATCCATTAATTTCCGCCCCACTTCCATGAGCCTCCTTGCGGTTTAATAATAACCGGTGACGTCCGTGCTTCCTCCATTAACGTATTCACCATTTCTACATCCGGTGCCGGAACACTTATTCTACACAGCCTATCTTTCGCCCATTCGGCTTTGTCTTACCCGCGTTCCCTGTAGAAACTCTCTGCTTTACTCCCTGTCGTGCTGGACGGTGCAAATCTAGAGGCTCCAAATGTGGGTGGTGACCGTGCTCTATCCCTCACCGGTGAACGGCTTCTGCTCTGGCTCCTGTTTCGTGGTGTCTTACTACGTTGTTGACTGCGGCTACGGCTGTTCTCTCTCGACGAGAGTTGTGCCCGTAGATCTCCCGACCGACCTTGTTGTCTTGTTAATTCCTTGTCTTTTTTCTTCGCGGCTTTCCATTCCTCGCGTTCCTGTTCGCGACGACGCTGTTTCCTCAAGTACTCCTCCTTTCTCTTCTCTTCAGCTGCCTCGTCTTCACGCGCTTCACGTTGCTGTAAATCCACGAGGGTTTTCTCTGCTAATAGGCACTCCCTCAACGTGTCCACTGACTCCTCGTCACTCGCATACTTTTCGACGCCATCCCTGCCGATTAAAACCTGGTTGGCTGGTCGACCCTTCAACGCTCCGCCTAACCATAAAGGCTCTACGACTCTTTGGTCTGCTGTGGGTGGCTTTTGTGTTGTCTTTTGGGGTTGTTCCAATAGTTTCGTATTAGTCCTGTTGTTGCTGCATCGCCACGCCCTTGCGGGTTCAATGCCGATTCCGTGGTATAGATAATTCTTCCTACGGCAAATTCCGCTAACTGTTATCATGACTGCTCTGCTCCACGCTGCTCTTTCCGATAAGTCACTCAACTCAATCGCTTTCACAGGCAAGTCTACTGTATATCCCGGTCCGAACAGGTAACTAGCTGCCCCAAATGTTCGATCAAACCCCGTTCCACATCCTGTATCCCCGGTTCGTCTGGTAACAAAGGATAAACTTCTATGAGTACTGACTGGTCAATATACTCGTACATGAGTTCCAACAGGTCGCTTCTGATGTTGGGTCCCTTCGCTAATGTGCTGCATGTTTCCCCCCGAGTGAACTTCTTTCAAGGCTTGAGGAACGCGCCAATAGGGTCTTGTTTTGCACCCATATAGATACGTGGTGGCTTGTCAAATTCACTAGAGGACATCTTGGCACTCTCGTCTTGCAACCTCGCGGTGGTAAACCAAAACTAGTCCTAAAAAAATTTCCTTTGAGGTTGCTTGTTCTACCAGCTGAGTACGTTCAAGCTAGTTTAGTTGTAGTTCGTGTATATTCTAGGGTACACTTCACTTTATTTAACTAAACTAGATATTTCGCTTCAACGTTGCCAGTCTGTCAAGTGTACAAATGATCCTCTTCCTAGTCCAACACATTAGCTTCATAGCTAATGGTTCACTTCAATATAGTAATCCTCCATGTGGGTCTTCCCCTTTACTATTGACCAATGGATATATTATAATTGGCCTATCATAAACCATCCCCTAATTAGTCCCATTAGTCATTATTGTCGTATGGCCCCGTCCGATCCTGATCGAGCTAGGACCCAGTTTGTCCCACCTAGATCACAGTATTACAAAACAAATAATGAATGTAGTAGCGGATGATCACTGGAGGTTCGGACAGTCCAGCCCTAGGGACAGGACGATGGACGGCCCTACTACTCCAGGCCCAGGACAACCGAACACGTGCGATTAGAGACAGAAGGGCATGGACCTAGGAGCTGGGACTCCTGGTTAAGACTACAGAGTCAGCCCTACTGACCCTTTTGTACACTGGTTCTAGCGCGGCTAAACCAACTAGCTTAGTTCTCTCAATAGTAAACATCGTGTACCATGGGGTTTACTAGAACTAAGCTCTTCTAGAACCAAGCTCGACCACTGTGGTCCAGACACTCCCCACCTAATATGAAGAGCGCTGGAAGCCCATAATTATATTTTTCTCACTATGGGAGAATGCTAAGTTTATCCCGTGAGTATACTAGATTCCCAGCCGATGACGCTCGAGTCGATTTCCTCCTACGCCATGTCGACCAAGCTATACAAATTAAGATGATGGCTGATCTTGGCTTTGGAGCTACCGTGATCATCGTCGAGCGCTATCTCATCGTTCACTATGGTGCCTCTGCACACCTTTGCCGTCCTGAGAATATCTCTGAGCTTCTAGACTAAGCGAGACGTCTCGACACGGCGCAATACCGCGACGACCGTACTAAACTGCTCTACCTCTCATACTTTGCTAAGTACGGGGTCCTGTCAGTCATATACCGCCTTGCGGAGAAGGCTACACCACCCACGCCGCCCGTTAACCCAATTGCCGATGCTGAAATAGGAATGCTCAAGTCCGCCGAGTCCGACATAGGAGTCGAGAGTTCGTACATGACTACCCAGCCGATTACGGCCACCAGTGCACTACCGATTGCACCACCGATCGCCTCCGACGCTGATCCAAACCACTTCTTTGTGCCTCGCCATGTCACACCTGATGACAGGCACAGTACCAGCTCCGTCCATCTGGGCAGCCCACCGCACTTGACGCACCACGCACGGATCGACGTTCACGTTCACCACGACGAGCAACTGATCGACGCTCGCGCTCACCACAAAGAACACGTGCACAGCATGTTCACAACGCCCCCCACCGCGACGGGCACGAGCACGGTCACGCTCACCACGAGGTCAGGCACGTGCACGCACAGCAATAGCCTCTACGAACCGGACACCACAGTCCGAGACACGACGCCCACCTCCTACCAGTTCCAGCCTTCCACGGCTCCATATCTCCCGCATGAGCGACAACGACCGCGGCTGTGAATGACACCGTGCAAGAGAAGCGCTTCCACTCGCCAGAGAGACAACTATCACATTGAGGAATCGAGCACAGTCTCACAAGAACCGTGAACACTCTCACGAGCGCCGCGACCAGACACCTCTTCCATCCCCTATCTTCGAGTCCACTACACTCAGGCCGCCACATTCCTCTATGAATATCAAGCGTGTCTGAGCCTTCTGGCAGGAGTACGATGCCGATATTGCACAACGCGCTACTGTACAAAAACCACTTTATTTTCGAACAGTACTACTATAGTAGATTGTCTGGTTACCGGTATTAGAGTCTGTTTGAGTTATTACTTTATTAGGCACCAGTCACCAGTCACCACACTTACGGTCTGACCAGAGTTACCACAGGCTGTCCAGTGTCCAGTGTCCACAGACCACAGTACATATTTCGTACCCACCGTCCCAACCTCTACTAGTAGTGACTATGGTGCAGAGGGGCAAGAACCTGCGTCTCCGGGTAAATTTTCAAACTTGAATAACTTCTTGAGTTTTTAATTTTTATAAATATAAAAAGTGGATCCACGTGTAGCCCTGGACGAGACGCGTCGATAGAGCCTATGTTCATTATTCCCATTTTTTGGGCCCCGACCCCTATATCCTATATCCCCCCCCACTCCACCTTTACACTAGGTAAAATGGACTTCTGGACTTTTCCAATATTTACACTGGGTCAAATCCACTTTTGGGACTTGAACCCCAATTTTAAAAATTGATGATAATGCCACGTCTTTAAAATATTACAAACACACAAATACACAGAGTAGAAACAATATGGAAAGTCAATCAGAGGATGCGACCCAACTAATCTGAGTTTGGACATCCCAAAAAAAAATTCAAAAAAAATAAATAGCATTTTAAAATTTAAAATTTTGGAGACGACAGAGCCCTAGCTCTGAGGCTGGGGAGTTAGAATCTGCCCTAATTTGCTCTCTTGCTAAACTGGAACCGATCCAAAATTCTGTTTTGAAATTATTCACATTTTTCTCATGTATGCCGATTTTTGTACCACTTATAACTGTGGAGATATTGAAAATTTACATGGTTATCCGAAGCGTATTGTAAGGATGCAGGTACCAAGGACAACCCCATGCATGAAGTGCCGAAGGAAAAAAACTATTCGTAAGAGGTGGTTGGTGGAACTGGGTAGGGTGAAAGAAAGTGAGAGTATTGATACCTTTATGGGTATGGATTTTAGAGTATGTCGTAAGCATATACCAGACAAGTACATTGTCAAAAAGAATAAGATCACTCACCTGACAAAAATCGCGATTCTGATGACCCAAAAACAGTTTATGGCAGCAAGAAGTAGGGGGCTTCAGGAGAGTGAAGATCAAGCCCAGAAAGAGTTGGTTGAACGTATGGTTGTGTATGATGACCTAATAAATCCAGTAAGACTGTGAGGCGTAGAAGCGAGCGCCATAGTAACAAAAGTTGGAACAACCCACCGACTAACCCAGCTAACGAAGAGAATAATCAATCACACACCCCGCAGTTGAATATGCACGAGCTCGAATTGGAACTGAAGGGGATGCGACAGGCTTTAGATAGTGCTGTCCACAATCTAGCACAAGCTAATACTACCGTTGAAGCTTTACAGCGCGAAGCAGCACGTATGAAAAAATCTTTAGATGACGCATGCACACAGTTGAGGAAAGAAACTAATAGCTTGAGTCAATAGATAAAACACGCGGAAGTTCAACTTGATCTGCGCCGTAAGTTTTGTTATATGAGTGATAAAACTTATAAATTGAAAGTCTTCAAGTTAAGTTATCGTTACATAGACAACAATGCTGAAAGTGTTCGCTATTGGACCAGATTCCAATCGATCAAGAAGTTTGAAGCTTTCATGGATCGGCTGGAGGAACAAGATGAGCAATACAACCCAGGAGCCAGAACGTTTGGTTTCCGGGATGCAATACTACTGTGGTTTACACGCGTTCGTCATAATATTGAAGAAGGTATTGCGTTCTATATAT
>NW_014040330.1:0-12655 GCF_001186125.1 Sphaeroforma arctica JP610 | reverse complement strand
AAACTTAGCTGTTAATAATCTGTTCAATATCTGATATACGCAGGAGTGCTGCAACACCTATTCGGACTCAGGTGCACGCAGACAGTATCGAATATACTCAGGGATTTCAATACAGTACTCCTTAATTGCTTTCGACACCCTACCAACGATCCAATGAATATGGTCACTGAAACTATGGTAAACGAGATGCGTCTCCCTTGTTTCAAGGATGGTGATTAACCAAACACAGCTCTTGTAGTCGATTGTACGGAGTTTTTTATACATACCCCATCTAATCTGGACCTGCAACACATTACTTGGAGTTCATACAAACACCATAACACCATGAAGATGTTGGTTAGTAAGGACGGAGCAGGTCATTGGGTTTTTTGTTGCTATTTGTATGGGGGTAAGATAAGTGACAGACAGATATCAACTGTGTGCAAGGATACTCTATTCGATAAGCTATGGAAAGGTACATCTTGCATGGGCGACAAGGGGCTTTACATCGATGATCTCTTCCCACCTAGCTGTACTAACAATATACCACGAATGTTGCGGAAGGATACACAACTTGTACCTGATCAGAACTCAGACACCAAACGCATAGTATCTTCTCGTATATATATTGAACATGTTAACAGGCGCGCAAGTATTTTTAGGATGAGGTGAAGATTATCGATGTTCCCTTCTTTTGTAAAGCAGCCGAGATCTGCTTCTACCTTACTGACATTATTTCACCTTCTGTACAAAGGGAGGAGTAAAAACAAATATAATAAAGCATATGCATACAACAAAAGTTTTTAAATTTTAAAATACAAGTGTTTTTATATATAAGTCATTATCCATAAGTATTTACAGTCTATAGAACCGTAATATATATGTCGACGAATCCGTCCAACTGATCGTCATCAACTTCGTCCAAAGTATAGCATCGGCGCCGCCTCCTGGCAATTTGAAATGGTAGTGTTTTGCAATATCATCATAAAGTGCAAGATGTTCTCTACGATGTCGCCATAGCTTTTGATCCGCACCTGTGAATGGTAATTGTCGGTCATCACATTATTTAGTGGAAGCATAACTGAATGTTACAGTTACGGATAGCAACGCTGTTCCGTGGGGTTCTTTTCGAATTTGGTGCTGAAGAAGTACATACAGTATTAGTAATATCCGAGAACTTATCTTGACGATCAGCGCAAGAAGTGGGCTTTTCGATAAGCAATCTGTGCATAGATGTTGTGATGTCTAATCCTAAGTCGCCAGATGGTACATTCCACTTACACAATTGACTGGTGCACAAGTGTTCCCCCCTCTCATATTCACGAGTTGGATAGATAGAATCATATTTGTATCTTTCAATCTCATTGTGTTGTGCCCACTCGGACTGTTTCTTTTCAGTACAAACCAATCCCGCTACATGTGCGCATTTAACATTGATTCCTAGACTGCATTTACTAAAATGCTTCAGAAATATAGGAATGATCATCCTCTTTATCACACTTGATCTCCACATGTGCTTCCATCAATGTAGTCTGCCTCGATCGTGGTATTCTACCGTACATGTAGTATACTCCTTTGTCCAATACTTCGTCCATAGATATACTGATATTCATTCATTTGTATTTGCACCATTCTTTCGCAGAGATCAGAGTTGCATTAATATCAGCAGTCGTACTCGATGTGTCCGGCTGTATGCTTACGTGTGCTGCAATCCTCACCTGCACTTTCGCGTTCGTGGCTGTGCTGCTCCAAAGAACTGCAGTAACTGACATTACAGGGATTGTGTGCCATCTGCTAAGAAGAACGTACGTAAATATTCGCGAAAATTTTTGTGGTAGTGGATTTACCCCAAAAGGCTGAATCACCTCGTGCTTTCCAATGAAGGGATTGATTTGTCCTGTCGCGTATTGCGACACCACAGTGATGTCAATAGGAGGTCCAGCAACAATGGACTAATGCTGTGTTAGAGTTGTATCCCCTTTTAGAGTGACGCATGTCATGTGGTATACATCGAATACCCACGCATTTGTGTAGACATGGATACCATTACGGAATGCTTCCGCACAGCGATTGAATCTTTCAGACCTTAACGTTTTTTCAAGGACATTTAATACACGAGCACTATAATATCTTGTGCTGTATGGAGCTTTGCACATATATCTAGCATATAGATTTTCACACTAAGACGGTGTAAGGGCCTACCTTCCTCTCTGAGATGTCGGGTATAGTCGCATCCTTTGAGCAAACAGTGAGCGAGTAAGCTCGCATTGTTCATATTATACATACGGAGCGATAACTCTATCTTTCATCGTAAACATGCACATCTTAAAAACACTGGGGGAGTTTTCCTTACACAGTCTCTGAGAAACCCGAAACACACGTCGACACCAGGTGCAAGAACCGATATGTCGGAATGCGATGTCGCCACGAACGAATCAACCGGAGAGTTCAGACTCAGGTAAACTAGGAAGGGGATAGTCTCGTATGGAGCCACCCATCTCGCACATCCCATAATCTCGCAATAGACTACTGCAACATGAGTATGTTCCCACGTCCTAATGCATGCTTTTGCATGTGCTTCAACCCCATCTCGGATCGACCGTTACCTTTCATCTCTAGACGTTTCCACTTTAGATACGCCGCTGATACCTGTGACAGACGTTTCTGGTGCTCTGTCTCTTTGACTTTAGGCACACGCTCATCAAAAGCAAAGATGGGTGTGCATCCCAAGACCGTAGTACATATATTTACAAAGACCCTAAACACTTTAACGATCTCCTGTTCTACACTATCTGTGAACCCTTCGTTTTTATGCTCGTAAATTCCTCTCCCTATCTCAATCGCTGCGATGTAACTTTTAGTACAACGGCCTAGTGCCGTATGTATTAAGCACGATGCATCTACTGTAAGTTTCGGTCTATCAAGGCGATATTAACGCCTTAGAATGATTAAACGCTTAGGTTAAGTCTAAGTAAAATAAAATTTCAAAGTAAATAAACGAAATGAGTCTTTTAGCAAAGTTAGGTATGCCTCGTGAAAACAGCAATACTCTGAGGGATTGTGAGGCTGAGACATTGCCTATATATAAATAATCCTCTCAGTACTGTTTTCGCCGAAGGGATTTTATTTAGTGTTTCATCGTCGCTCTATTAGAAACTATGGTATGTTTCGTTGGGGCGAATCCGAGATACTCATAAAATCCTATCTTTAGAACAAAAAAAGTTGAAAAAAAGAAAAAAAGGAAAAGAAAAATACTCTTGATGTCCATAGTTATTGTATTAAAACCAATAACTTACCACGTATCAAGAATTACCGACTAGCCTTCAGCAGACTGGCATATCTGGTTGGCTGAACGGAGGATAAACTAAGTAACGCTAATAGTCCTTAGAAACCGGTTGAGCCATCTCGCTACCGAAGTATTCAGATATAAATAGGTAAATAGATTTGGAAAGAAAATATAGTTCTACCAATAGAACTAGTCCAAATCTTATATTTGGTATTTTACTGGGGCCTTTTAATCCTAAAACCCTTGTCCAAATATCTGATATTTAAAAGGGAAAAGGTATTTAATTAATAAAACCGTTTAAAACCATTTAAGGAAAACTAGGTTTACGTACTTTTAAGAGCACGTTATATTACAAGATTCTAATGTGGAGGCCCGGATTTTACACTACAAACACATGCTTGTTCTCAGTTTGTGATCTGAATGTCGACACGTGTGTTTATTTGCATGCGTTTACTGACTGTCTCACCATCAACATGTAGGATCTTCAACAGATCTAGGACCCCCATCGTGATTATACTGTCTAATTTTCCGCTTAATCTGTGCTGGTGCCCAATCGATCAATAATAGTCCTATGGCTGACGTTGCTATGCGCTATCAGAGACGACTACGTTGCTACTTCTCTATTACGTGAACGGTTTGTTTGCTTTTGAATGCTGCACATGTTATTTTATATATAAATTGTTTTGCTCGTCCCGGCTTGTTCTAAAAGGACATCTTTCTATAGGACTATTATTTCGAGGCCCATGATTGTTTGAAAATCGGATCCTGGGAGGCGCAGGTTATTGCCTGTCTACCCAGGTGGCCACAACTTCACCACCAGCCGCTTTACCTGCATCCAACAAATGATCCGAAGCATCCTGGTAAGCCCGAAACTGCCGCGCATTGGCCCTGATCTTCTCCAGTAATTACAGGAGCGCCACGACTTCCATTGTATCTGGACCCTCCACGAACACCTTGGATCCTTTCTCCAGTATGTAGAAGAACCACCGTACCCTCGCCCGTCTCTGGCACATCAACGGATGTTTCCCATACCCCGGCTAATCACACTGTTGAATTACTAATTCCAAATTTCGGTTCAAACCAAGTCATCGCGCTTGTTGGTTCCACCTATGATACTTCCGATCCAGGCCAGCCAGCACATACCGAATGTATCCGTGGTCTGGTGCGGCATTTGCTCACCCCCATCCTCGCTCCTCGACCGAATTATAACGGATAACCTGGTCCTACTCGGTATTTCGCACTCGGCACTAATCCATTCCACGGCACTACACGGCACAGACCCGATCCGTACCACAGAGGTGCGTACGCTACTTAGTAGGTCAGCAAGCGAATACACGGTGATAAATTTATACTTTTCTGACTATTAAAAGGGGCAATGGATCTATTGAAAGTTTGGAATTAGAATTCGTATGATTCCACCTTGTGGGTACCCTTTCTTGCCTTGGTACAGGTTTTGTTTTGAGGACTTCTGGCCGCTCTACGAATTGTAGGATTTTCGAACAGTACTACTGTATTGTTTCGGTCATACGACCCAAGTCGTACTCTGCAAAAGTATTTTTTTCACAATCTGCAGTTGATTGGCTGTACCAATCAACCTAGTACTGAATGTGGGCACTACCAGTCTACCACTGCAAATTGTATAGTCTTTTTTACTCCTGCATGGCATTTCAGCCCAGTACCAGGCTCTAAAGTTAAATACACAGTATTTACTACAAATATTGCATTTTGTATTACTTTGTGCGACTTTGACTTGATATTAAACTTCCATTGGTTGAGCGCAGGTAATTTTATTGATTTTACACTAAAATTTAAGAGGATCGTATGTCTGTAAAATTGTAAATATAGCAAATACAAACAGGTATAATATTATTTATTTAAAAAAAGGTTAGTTACAATGTATGTATGTTACAATGTATGAACATATAGTATGGTTCTCATAGCCGTTGTGGTGGTTCGGGAAAGATCGATGGGAAGAAGTGGACAATAAATTCCCGTTTGAAGCTTGGGCCAATTGAGTCGACGATGGAGGATATGCGCTGAGTCAATTCGGGCCGGTGCTGACAAAACACTGATACCATCGAATGTGCCATGTATTCGCTTGCTGACCTACTAAGTAGTGTACCCACCTCTGTGGTATGGATCGGGTCTGCGCCGTGTAGTGCCATGGAATGGGTTAGTGCAGAGTGCGAAATACCGAGTAGGACCAGGTTATCCGTTATAATTCGGTCGAGGAGCGAGGATGGGGGTGAGCAAATGCCGCACCAGACCACGGATACATTCGGTATGTGCTGGCTGGCCTGGATCGGAAGTATCATAGGCGGGACCAACAAGCGCGATGATTTTGTTTGAACCGAAATTTGGAAGTAGTACTTCAACAGCGTGATTAGCCGGGGTATGGGGAACATCTGTTGATGTATCAGAGATGGGTGAGGGTACGGTGGTTCTTTTACATGCTGGAGAAAAGATCCAAGGTGTTCGTGGAGGGTCCAGATACCGTGGAAGTCGTGGCACTCCTGTAATTGCTAGAGGAGGTCAGGGCCAATGGGCGGCAGTTTCAGGCCTACCAGGATGCGTCGAATCAGTTGTTGAATGCAGGTAAAGTGGCTAGTGGTGAACTTGTGGCTACCGGGGCAGACGGGGCAGGGACAGCCGTCGGTGCGGTAGTCGAGCAATGTGAACATGTACGTATTCGTTGCAATCATTGCACCGAGCCGGATTGGTGTAGGCTCGAGGCAGCGGTTGAAGCTGTCGTGTCTGATTTTGTCTCGGTTTGAGGTTGGCGGTGTACCCATAACCAGTTGGTAGCAGTATTGGCGCCGAGCCATTCCCGCGATCTCCTTGTTGGGCCAGCGTTTTGTTGAGTTCTTCCTGATGTCGTCACAGCGTTGGCGGAGGGCTACATGGTCAGGTGTACGCCCGCCCGTGGTTTTATGTACAGTTTTTAGGTGAGCATAAAAACTGTACGGGAAGCGCAGTGATGGTTTGTCGTGGGCCCAGGTGGGTTGCGTCAGAGGGGTGAGTAGATTTGTGCTGGCCATTGAGTCGAGTTGTATTTCCAGGCAGCCTCCGAGGTAGTCCGCGAATGGTCGCGCAGGGAGCAGGCCACAAAAGTGAAGTAAGTTTGTTTGATGTTTGGGAAACCCAGGGTATTTAGTGCCCGTGATAATGGCTGCTGCTTGGATGAGTGCTGAGTTAAAGCGCTCGAACAGGGGGTCCAACGCATCCTTCCATATAGGCGGAGCCCAGGCGATATTGTTCAGGCCATATGTAGCCGTGGATAGGATAAATGTTTTGAACAGCACAAGTCGTTTGCGGGGGTGTCGCCAGCTGAAGCCAAGGAAGCTATAAACGTGGAAAGAGGCGATACCCAGAGACAATACAGCAACCAGGGATTACATATGTCTGTCGAGGTTGGTCCCTGGTATTCCGTGAGAGAGGGGGAACCCCAGATATTTGGAGCGTTTCGGTTTGACATGTGTAGGCGCCATCTTCATGGGGAGGTAACGTGTGTTCGAAGGTGCGTCTGCAAGCATCGGCGTGATAAGCTCACCATTTATACGGAGGGTTGGCACCGCGTGTCGCAAGTCGGTAGATCGTACTCGGGCTTTAATGACACCCTGTTCGAGGCCAGATTTGCGTCCCCACGCATCAACATCATCTAAGAATGGCTGGAGCGGAACCGATTGAGGGGCTTGGATCCGTGTGTCATCGACAAATAAATAAGAGCGGAGAAGCTTGGGCCGAAATTGTGCTAGCGTGACAGCTAAGGAATCCATGTAGATAATAAAGAGCTGGGGGCCGACGATTGAGCCTTGTAGGATTCCATTCGTTCTGTATGTCACTCGGGTAGGGACCCACTCAAATAGCGCGCGGAGACAGTTGATCCAGTTTTCAGGCATTCCAGCGTGGCGCAGGAGTACCCATATGCGTGGGAGAGCAACCTTGTCGTATGCCTTGGTAATGTCTAGACAGACGTCGTTTCACTCCTCTTCTGACTGTGTCTCAGATTCCATAGCGGCAAGTGCTTGGGTATGACAGAATACCGTGATTTGAAGCCAGCTTGGGTAACATGGGTAGCAGAGCCGGGGTGGCTCATAATCAGATTAAGAAAGCACTTTTCAAAGATGCGTTTGACTATTTGTGTAAGCGTGATGGGATGGAAGTCGGCGGGGGAGCTGGAGGGAAGGTACCCACCTTCAGTAGCTCAGTGAATGCTTCGGCAAGGAGTATAATCAGTGGGCTCTTGGCATCAGGGCGTCTTAATGTCGGGCGTTTGGTGAAGCACTCCACTGCGGCCTTTAGGAGGAGGATGTGGATCCCTTCGGGGCCAGGCCCCTTATTAGGATAGCGTAGTATAGCCTCCATTACATCGTCGGGGCGTATGGTGGAACTGACATCGGGAGAGGGTTCGGTATCCGGTGGAACCACGTACGGGTTTGTAGAGTTGAATAGGTCCTCAAAGTAGCCAGCGAGGGTGGCGCCTGTGTCATCGGTACCCGGTATGCAGAGTTGGCGCGGAGACCGTCGTTGGTACTCTAAAAATAGCGGGTTCCTAATAGTAGTTGCACAGATAACGTATATTATAAACGTATAAACGTATTAACGTTTAAACTTATAACACTAGAATGCGTTTAACGAATTGGACATGAACAAGAACTGAGAAATTCAAGATTCTGAACATGTGACAGTACTCAGTAGAGTACGGGACTCTACTGTGGACAATTAGGTGGTTTTCCAAATATAGATTGGTGTTTCCACTGAAATTAGAATTGTACGTATACTGCACCAGCTTGGTGTTTTGAATTTCTTTTTATGTTCTTAAGTTAGACTTAGAGGTATTTTATTGGTTAGTTTGATTAGGTAATTGTTTCGAGGCGTGAAATGTAAACTTTGCGTTCAATGAAATGATATCTAGTCTTAGTAACTAAAACATAAATCTAGACCGAAGTAGTGAGTGATTAGGGCGGAGCATATAGACAATAGTCTCAGTCTAAAACCCCCTAATCGTTAGCTCATTACCAAGGGCTGAAGCTAAACTTATTTAACATTTTGCATTTTAACGCATTAACGTATTGTCTTTTTAACGTAAAGGTCTTGGTATCGTATAGTCAGCCTAGAGGAGACCGACTTTTACATATTTTTAAGTTTACATACGCTATCGATATTATGACGAAAGAAAAAAAAAGGCAGCGAATGTAGCTAAGGCTACAAACGTTAAAGGGTTTACTGTAGGTGAAGAAAAGCAGAAAACACCCCCGGCACCATCAGTAGAAGCTGAAGCAACTGAGATCACGCCGGTACAACCGGCACCAACTCTGACTAAACGGAAACGTAAGAAGTTGGTTGACTCGGGTGTAGGTGCATCCGGAGGTAACGTGACTACGGAGCCACAGAAGCCACCAGCGAAGAAGGCGAAATCTCGAAAGGGAAAAGCCGAGAAAACGCAATCCTCGGAAAATTCAACTTCAGAGGTAGTGCGACATGCATTGGAATCAGATGTATCATCCCCACCAGTGGACACGCACACAGCACGTAGGCAAGATCCTACCTATCATATGATAGCAAGGGATAGGAGAGCCTTCCTGAAGAACTACCAACCAATGGTACATGAATTGAGACCTATTAAGCAGCGGAAGAAAAAGCAAGCCGCAGCGAAGGATCAAAGTCATGGTGTATCAGGGGAGGATGACTCGGAGGATGAGCCAATAGCACAAACACTGTTGGATCAACCCCAAATCAACGTAACAGAAGAACAACTGCTTTTCGTGGATATAGGTCCGGATGATGTGGACCATACACTTCACCATCAGGACGACGATTCGGACACCAGGTTGGATTCCCAATTCATGCGCTTATCCAAAACACCACTCCGACCGGCTTGGCGACAGAACTTCGATCTGGGCCATCCATATCAGACTCAGATTGATATCCAGGAGGAGGGTCAACGAGAGTTGATCCGTCAGAAGGCCAACCGGGCATGGGTGTTTCGAAACACGTACGGAACGTACTTTCCGGATGTAATGAAGACCAACCCGGATGGTACAATCTTACCGAGGTATGTATGGCTCGATTTATTTAGAGATTCTAAATTCTACAATCGGCTAGTGACAATGAAAACTGACGAAGGTAAGCAGGCACGCAAACTTTTCCGTCGGTTTCAAAAGATACTACCGAAGGTATTCGGAACGAGGAGAGATGGAAGTTTTGTAAACTTAATTTGGTACACAATTCGGGATCTTCTTGGAGACATTCCCGACTTGATATCAAACCATTTTGCACTCTATCAAGCCATATTGGCGTTTGAGATGTTGTCAGACAATAGAGAGGCAAACAGAATCCGATCTTCATCATCCGAAGCTCAATCTTCTCCTGGATTGGACGCAACATCAATGTCGCGAATGGCATCTGAACAGGAGCCTAATCCAAATCCACCATCGGAAGGAACTCCACAGAGTGCCCCAGAGGTATTTCCGAAGGACAAACCGACCGAAGAGCCTAAACCTGATCAGGTGGAAGCTAGAAAATCTTTGTCGTCATCGGGAGACAGTTCGCCCCCAGCGACAATCCCAACGACGACAAAAGATGCTGTCCCATCAGAAGCGTTCATTCACATTGAACAGGTCGATGGATCAAAGGATGAGGCAAACAACTGACTGCATGGTCAGATGCAGTTAGAAAAAAAGGGATCAGATCACTCTAGCAGTGATCTGAAAATTGCTGAATTCACGGTTCAAATGAACAAGGCTGAGGCAGTTCACTCGAGGCGATGGATCTAGGTAGGATTGATGCCGCTAGTCTTTATATGACAATGGTTACGCACTTCCAGACTAAGATTGATTCAGAAGTAAGAGTGATTCAGACCGAGAAGGCTGTGGAAGGCAAGAAATTTATAAAGGTCATAGGTAAACTACCAACGACATACAGATCTGATCGAAAGGACTGGAAGGATCCAATCGATACTAGCAGTCTGGCGTTGTTATCTAGGTCTTTGAAAGAGTTTGGACAGATTATGCTTACAGCCAATCTACGGAAGAACCTATGGGTCGAAGCAGCGCAGCAGAGCTTTAAGCCGTCCTCTTACAAGTACAACAAGTTAGAGAAGGCGAAACAAGCGATCACTAAGCTGAAAACGTGGAAAGAGCAGAGTGAGATGATCGTCCACTTATTTTTGACGGATCCTCGACCGGAATTGCTTGTATCGATCATAATACCACCGGAAGAGGGAACGCCGGTGTCCCACTACTTATTAGAGTTGGGCACACACATGTCACGGGCACAGACTCAGGAGATGTCACCTGACAAACTATCCATGTGTGTACTATGGGTGCAGACAATCTTTTGGTCAATCCTACATAGGAGAGATCAAGAGATTCTGTACGCTGATATGCATCAATCTTACCCGGACAAGGTACGAGAGATCTCCATTGAAGGACCTACCTACGGCAAAATGAAGCTAGCAGACTTAACCTGGGCTGAATTTTACTCGAGAGCGGATCAGGCGTTTTATGTCACTAATGCTCAGAGGAAGGTCGGCGGCAACCTTACCGGGGGATCAGGCAATGGTCGAGACTCTCAGTCCACTAATGGAGGTCAGAAGGTAAACAAAGGGGGTGACAAGGGTGGCAATAAGAACAACAATACAGATGGTCCTGAAAGCCACAAGAACAATGTCATCTCTAAGGGTAACCAGACCAACAGAATGGACCGCCGGCAGGCAACCCTAAGCACAGGCATAGGGAGGTCAAGAACAGTAGTGAGACTGATTGCAATTGGCGAATGACCCAACATGAGCCAAATGGCAGATGGAATGGAAGGCACGCAGAAAAGTGTAAGCACTTTATCGAGGAGTGTGCCGACTGTACCGGGACTGGAGGTTACCATAAGCATACATGCAAGGTGCAACCAAAGGTTGAAGTTAAGTGACAAACATACCGGATCTTGTCACTAAGACAAAAGGACGCACCTCAAGACGAGCGTGTAATCCTAGATATATGAGTTAACGGACAGGAAATAAAAGCGTTGCTGGATTCGGGCTCACAAATTTCATGTATATCCTCTAGATTCTGTAAAATGACAGACGTAACTCGTAAGTCAGAGCCAACTATGTTGAAACTGGCTGATGAAAGAGAGATCACTTGCAGAGAAATGGAAATCGATCATAGGTTTACATTGACAGACCAACGTACTATAGTTACTAAGGCAGTCATATGTAATACTTCACCAGACTATGATCTCATAGTAGGTATGAGTGATTTATTGTCATTAGGTATCACAATTACAGGCTTACCTACTAACATTGAACAACAGAAGGATCAGTTGGACGACAACTTGTTGAAACCGGTATATAAACCTTCGAAGACTGTGAAGGAGATGATCCCTCACTTCACAGAGAAACTCAAGGACTTGATTTTCGAGAACGACAAAATTCATATCACTGACTGGGCTAAGTTCAAATTCAAAGAGTAGATTTCTCGAAGCTGAAGTGTCATACACGTAACTATGTTGCATGGCGTCATGATCAGGTCGTACGAGAACAGGTTAAAGCATGGTTAGATGACGGAGTGATCGCAGTCAACTGCGAGCCGACTCCCGTCAACCTAGCGCTTTTAGCCGTCGACCAATTCAACTCTGACGGGATGCTGAAGAAAGTTCGGGTATGTTTGGATATGAGCCCAATTAACGCTTTGATACCGACACACAATTTTCACTTACCAAGGATAAACGAACTACTCAGGCGCATGGAGGGAGCTAAGATATTCTCCACTATCGACCTGAAGCAGGGCTACCACCAGATGAAGATCTACAAACCACACCGGAAGTATTTCACCTTTACCTGGGAGGGTCAGCAATATTCGTTCAAAGGTGCCCCCTTTGGGTTACACATGTTACCTGCGTTCTTTCAACAAATTATGCAAGACTTGTTTAGGGACATGGACAATGTACAAGTATACATTGATGCCATTGTGGTATTCACCAAAACCAAAGAGGAGCACGAAAGGGTTGTGCGAGAGGTTCTAGACTGACTAAACAAGCACAACTTTAAGGTCAACAGTAAGAAATGTCACTTCGGTGTTAACGTGATTCAGCTGTTGGGTTACCGAGTATCCGGGGATGGAATCATGATCGATCCCGGGAAGGCCGATCACTTGCTAGACTGGAGAACTCCTACCACGGATAAGGATGTCAACAGCATGTGAGGATTCGGCAACTTTTTGTCTGACGGAGTACCACACCTGGCAAGTTATTTAAAGCCCTTTGGACATTTGAGATGTCATATAGGCAAACTAGGCGCACTGTGGACTAAAGACTGTGATGACGCATTCAATAACAGCTCAAAACAATGGTTCAGCAGGCACCAGTAGTCCAGCCACCAAAGGATGGTATTCCATT
>NW_014040331.1:104294-109402 GCF_001186125.1 Sphaeroforma arctica JP610 | reverse complement strand
TGAATTCCCCACACAATAGTCATTAGCACTATTTGCAGGGGTCATGTCTGAATTCCCTACACAATTGTCACTAGCACTATTTGTAGGGATCATGTGTCCACCTGTGTATAGTCTGATGTATGTACGTCACCTCGTGCACACATTTGCGTATATGTAGTATATTGTAGACTTTAGCTATGTCTGTCTGAACTAGCCAAGTGTTTATAATAGGTGTCCATCCATTTCTTCTTTGGTTTGAGACAGTGTAATCATCTGTGGTTTATTCTGACATGTGCTGGGTGATGTGTCCACGTATATTCATGGGCCTATGGCATATCATTTTGGATCCACCGAGCTTCCTACTCACCTCTAAAAATACCACGAGTGTCAGTGCACAAAGACCTGACGATGCGACATGTACGCATGGATTATACAAATAGTCCCGAGAGTACATCTGTGTTGAGAACAAATAGGCGGGCAATGAATGAATGTTAGTTGTATTATGTGTTTGTACCTGTAAACACTAGACGCGCATTAATTCTTCAGTTAGGGCTGGTTACTTTTACTGGTATGTTGCAATTGGTTACGTCATTTAAGCTACTAGTTTAGAAACAACATCTCTCGCAACGACTAACCTGTAGTTGTCGTATACTTTTTCTTCAAGTGCACTTGCACAGCCACATATCTTTCGTTCACGAACACACGCACAGATACTAACACGACCAAACACCCACATACAAGCCATATCACACGCACAACATTGCAAGAAATCAATTAGTTAACTATGTTTATTGACCCAACCACGCCACACCTTCTTGAACAGGAACCCCAGATTTAACGCATCACGGGAACGGTAGGGCCAACTCAATAGCAGAATCATCCTCAACACCACCCACACACAGCGCGCCAGCGGGATCAACCAACTCGCGTGGGTCAAACAACGTATACGAGGCAATGGGGAGTACCGAACAGAGCAAGAATGACGGTACTGCTACGGTAGTTGGTGAAGGAGGACAGTACGGGACGAAAGAGGGAGACAAAGATAGTCCCGTTGTCATGGCAACACGCATGTACTCGCATCACGGCAGCAGTATATACCAGAACACTCGACATCAGGAGATATCCCATACCCAGCACCACCCACACTCCACCACGCATAACAATAGAAGGCCTAAATCTGACAACCACAGCGGCAAGACACAATCCCGTGTCAAATCGCTCGGAGGTATGCCTCGTACATCGTGAACTGGTGTGCCCATTCTGAACATGAATTTATGTTTGAACAGGAACTGATATGATATGAGTGAGTGGATATGATTTACAAATTTATGCTTGTATATGTATGTGTGTATTTTGATCTCTCTGACACACTGACTCCATCTGCAGGCAAGTATATAAGTGATTATTGCAACTCGTATGTGTACATATCAGTATTATATATTTTGTACGAATATTCATATATATATATATATATTATCATATATATTTGACTAAAAGAAATTGTTTGCTATATGTGACCATAGCTGTCCAAATATGTATGTATGCACGAGAATTTTAAATTACTCTCACCTATAAGCATTAATATGTGTATAACACAAACATGTATTATTATATACCAGCAAACACTTACACTATTTAGTATTGCAAAAAATGTGACCTTTAAAAAGACATATTTATTCAAGTATGTATAGGAGTATATTATATTATTTTTGGATGTATTTACGTAAACATGCATGATATACAGGAATCCACGGAGGCAAATAATTAAGTCTGTGCGCATATGTGACATACAAAAAGATATATATAATTAAGTAAAGGAGTAAATTATATTATTTTTGGATATATTTACGTAAACATGTATATATACAAGAATACACGGAGGTAAATAATTAAGTCTGTGCGCATGCGTAACTATATAAACGCGACCTATCATATACATATCATTCAGTGGTAGTGAACAGTTGTTAGTTTCTGTCAAAACTCCAGTATGTACTTGGAGCATGTGGCGCAATAGTAGGGTTCGTGGTATGGTATACATATTATACGTAGGGAATCTCATATACTCACAACACATGCAGTGTTATTACATAGCTTGTTCTTCAAAGTTACATGCATAATATCAGCACCTACTGTACTCTGCGATAAACATGAGCTCACCTCTCACCATGCCCATCTTACCCACAATTCTACAGACAAAAGTCACAGTGAACTTACGCTCCGAGTGGACCCGCAAATGAAACAAAGACCTCGTGCCTGCAGCAGCAGCTCAGAACACATAGTATGTATGATATAGCTATGTTGTGCAAGTCTTATGCACACTTTGTGCCTCAATCAATATACGTTGTAGGCTGTTTGCTGTCTCCCTTGTATGGATGGAGGGAGGTATGTTCTTTGATCCTGTCCCGCTATTGGCGCTTGAGTATATAGCGGGCACCGTATCTGTGGCATGCAGTATGGCTGGTTGTGTGCGCTACCCCTCGTTCACGTTCGCAAAACACGTCTATACTCTCGCAGTCCTGCACGTGCGTGGTTATAGCATATTACCTGGCGAATCAAAGAGTGATGAGATCTCCTTTAGTTGCCATGGTAACGTCTATCAGTACACGCCATCCGTGTTCCGCATTGCTCGCGAGACCGCAAACTCCCTCCAGCGCTTAACCCTTAACCCTACGACCACGACCTACGCTTCATCTGCAACCAAGGACGGCACCCTGAGCGACGATGGGGGTAGGGTTGCCTCGAGTTTTGCAGCGAGTGAGTGGCTACCAGGAGACCGAGGCTCGCACACCGAACAAGACATGTCACAGAAAACGATGCCCATGCGGTCGCACTCGTCGCTCAACGTGCGCGATGTGACCAAGAACGGTCATGGTAGGAGGGACACAGGGGCCAATGGTGTGTGGGGGGAGTCAATGGTGTGTGGGGGGGGTTGGGTTGGGTTGGGTTGTGCATGGCTGTTTGCGGGTACACATCTTACAGGCGATCGTAGGGTTGTATTTATGCTACGTGTCCGTTGGGATTTTGTGTAAATGTTCTGGCACGGCTTGGATGCACTCCGTCTCAGTATGCGCGATGGGGAGAACGACAGTCATAGCAGACGGGGCTCGGGGGCTGGCAGTGTGGGTGTGGGGGTGTGGTACGGTTGTTTGTAGATCTTATGGAGGCGAGCGAAAGCTTAAGTCCAAAAATAACTACCAATCGGTTTGCGCCCGTGCCTGTGCAACCACTAGTTATGTACCTATACTCACGCCCATGTGCACTTACTATACTCTCACGCCCATGTGCACTTTCTGTACTTGACCAGATGAACAAAATCAGCGTAGGGTGTCGGGCAAGGCAGCAGAGGTGAAGATAACAGTCTACGAGAACCAACGTAGTGGGCTGTTTGGAGCGTACAGCACCATGTGGCTGGTGCCTGGCATGGACAAGCGAGGGCAATGGTCGCTTAAGGACGGCACACAGTCAATAGCCCTGGACCAGCAGAAACTCTCTCCAGGTATATATATATATATATATGTACATATATACATAGATATATATATATATATATATATATATATATATATGTATATATATGTTTATATATAGATATATATATATAATATATATTTATATATATATGTATATATAGATATATATATATGTATGTATGTACGTATGTATGGATGTATGTATGTATGTATACATGTATATATAAATATATATACATATATATATATATATATATGTATGTATGTGTGTATGTATGTATGTATGTATGTATGTATGTATGTATATATATATATATATATATATGCGTATAGTTGAGTTAATTGTCATGTAGCGACCTTTTCGTACAGTTTATAGCATCACGTGTGGACGACATGTTTTTGGTCAGAGGGGTCCTCCACTCTTCAAAGCGGCTCATGTTATTTGGTCAACAAGCGATCAAGACTTTGTATATTAGTTTGTTTACAAGTATTCGGAAAAGTTTCAATGAGCTGTTATACAACTATGTAGGTGGACATATCACTTTAATTTCCGGTTTTTCATTGTACGCATGTCATGTATGCTTCTTATTTCTGTTTCCATATGTGGCTGTTTGTACTGATGTCTGAGCGTCTATTTGTTTGCTTTGTTTGCAGTTCAGGTTTGTGTGATTCTCTGTGGAATATTTCAGCGTCATGTAATGGTCTTTCTGTAATATTGTAATATTGTACAAGTATTGGAACAAATCGATGTATGTAGCTGGTATTTACTGATGTATGTTTTCATGCTCGTCGCATCTTTGCATGTAATATCGTACAAATACACATGTGTATACATGAAAGTAGGTTTTCATACTTAAGTACTCGGTGTATGCACACATGTACAAGACAAACTTGTTTTAACAACAAACATTCTCACACACTCATATACTCACAGTCGCTTGTCTATGATAGTACATACCCTCCACCCATGCTCTTCCACTGCTTAGTGGTCTCATACTATCCTCTTGATGCCATCCGTAGGTTGGGAATGGACTGGTGACTGGACATACAATAAGAACCCTGAGAAGTACGATAGCGAGGGCTGGCAATACGCCTTCAGCTTCTGGACGAGCACATGGTTCAATCGACCCAAGGTTTGTGCTTCTCCCCTAGTAAGATCTGTTCGTGTTGTGTTTCGGTGCAATTGCTTCATCGCAGGAGATCCGGTCTTATCGGGCGACAATGTTTATCACTTTATTGCTAGAAATCTAGGGGTTAGGGTTTACAAGCTTGCAATATTAGAATGCTGTTGGAGAAGATGCTACACTAGCCCATGTTATGTCGAATCACACACACACAGCACACCGTCAATGTATATGTGCGCTCCTGTTCAGGCCTGTAATAGTCACGAGGTGTGTTCATGGTCCGTTCTGATCGACTTAAAGTGTGTGAGAGCACTGGGACATTGAGGCTGTAGGGCTTTGCACCAGGACTGTGTTGCACCAGGACTGTATTGCACCAGGACTGTATTACACTAGGGCTGTATTGCACTAGGACTGTATTGCATCAGGACTGTATTACACTAGGACTGTATTGCACTAGGACTGTATTGCACCAGGACTGTATTGCACTAGGACTGTATTGCACCAGGACTGTATTACACTAGGACTGTATTGCACC
>NW_014040331.1:97198-104053 GCF_001186125.1 Sphaeroforma arctica JP610 | reverse complement strand
GTATTACACTAGGACTGTATTGCACCAGGACTGTATTACACTTGGGCTGTATTGCACCAGGACTGTTTTGTACTAGGACTGTATTGCACAAGGACTGTATTACACTAGGACTGTATTGCATCAGGACTGTATTACACTAGGACTGTATTGCACTAGGACTGTATTGCATCAGGACTGTATTACACTAGGACTGTATTGCATCAGGACTGTATTACACTAGGACTGTATTGCACCTGTACTGTATTTCACTAGGACTGTATTGCATCAGGACTGTATTACACTAGGACTGTATTGCACCAGGACTGTATTGTACTAGTACTGTATTGCACAAGGACTGTATTACACTAGGACTGTATTGCACCAGAACTGTATTGTACTAGGACTGTATTGCACCAGGACTGTATTAAACTAGGACTGTATTGCATCAGGACTGTATTACACTAGGACTATATTGCTCCAGGACTGTATTGTAATAGGACTGTATTGCACCAGGACTGTATTGTACTAGTACTGTATTGCACCAGGACTGTATTACACTAGGACTGTATTGCACCAGAACTGTATTACACTTGGGCTGTATTGCACCAGAACTGTATTGGACGAATACGAAGCAACTACTGACCACCACCTTGCTGTTGTACCGTACACCCCCAAGACATTGAACAATAGGGCTGTACCATCGGCCCCACTCTATAACACGCGCTGTGTGTTTTGCATGCAGGCTGCCAGTTATGTGCGAAGGCGTAAGTGGACACGGGTCAGGCGGATGATCTTGTCGTCATACGATGTAAGCTTCAGAACGCCGTGTGTGCATGTGCTCATTAAGTGTGTTGCGAGTAATCGGTGAACAAGTATGTATGCTACCCCATGCGCTGTAGACGGGTTATTTGTGCATCCCGTATGTAGAACCTCGGTGTTCTGGATTGGTTACACTCGTTTCATATATCTGGAGGTACTTATGTGAAGCTGTCTAGTTAGCTTTATGCGTAGGAATCGCAGGTTGGATTATGTTACGAGCATGCCATGTGTACTATGGCGATGGTAATTGGTTGTTGAGTATGCTGATGCGTGTTTGTCCCGCACGAGTGACACCGGAGGTATCTATCAGAAGGTGCCTATAGGCCCTCCTCAGAAGAACTTTGTGCATATCCCGCCGAGATATTATGGATTGATTTCTTGGAACTACGCAAACGTGACAAATGTTATATAAAAATACGTATTGTCTTGTTCATTGTATCCTTCTAGACTGCTGGTCAATCGGCCTTGGAGAAGTGTTTAGCAATCAGAGGTTATGATCTTGTGTTCTATGCATTAGCAATCAGAGGCTATGATCTTGTGTTCAACTGTGTATTGGTGTACACCACCAAGCCTTAAAGTGTGGTGGCGCGGTGAGCGACCACTGCGTATCTATCAGGGCTGCGAATGTATGCCACAGATCGATCACATCACTTCCCCATATGCACACTCCTGGAGGCAATTCCGGGCTTATTGGGCAGCCTGTATGACTCATTTACCTACTCTAGATAACAAACTCAATCTTGGCCTATTTGTTTATGAATCGTGTTTCATGGCTAACGTACACGTGCGCGTACTAATGCCGTATATACTCCGTCATGCATGCAGAGCTCTAAGGATATCGGTTCGAACGGCCTGTCGCGTTATGCATCGCAGATTGATGTAGCCTCAAAGTCTGACCGTGGTATGCTTGCACGGTCGTCGGTTAAACCATCGAGCAGCATCAACCTCCGTAGTAGAGAGCCTCAGGTATGTGTGACATGTTCTTATTAACAATTAACAGTGTTCGTTCTTATTAACAATT
Source organism: Sphaeroforma arctica JP610 (assembly GCF_001186125.1). Classification (NCBI taxonomy): domain Eukaryota; class Ichthyosporea; order Ichthyophonida; genus Sphaeroforma; species Sphaeroforma arctica. The sequence goes on along the minus strand of NW_014040331.1, from coordinate 102,234 downwards.
AACAGTGTTCGTTCTTATTAACAATTAACAGTGTTCGTTCTTATTAACAATTAACAGTGTTCTTTCTTATTATCAATTAACGGTGTTCGTCCTTATTAACAATCAGCAGTGTTCGTTCTTATTAACAATTAACAGTGTTCGTTCTTATTAGCAATTAACATTAACAGTGTTCGTTCTTATTAACAATTGACAGTGTTCGTCCTTATCAACAATTAACAGTGTTCGTTCTTATTAACATTTAACAGTGTTCGTTCTTATTAACAATTAACAGTGTTCGTTCTTATTAACAATTAACAGTGTTCGTTCCTATTAATAATTAACAGTGTCCCTGTGTCTTTAACGGGCGAACGACCACACGCGCTGAGGATCTTTCAATGCCTCGATAGTACCAGGTGCCGTGATACCAACAGTATACAACACTTTTCCCAGCTATATCAGACTTCTATCGACGTGGTTCGACGACACCTTTTGTTGTGTCAATGGTAACCTCACGCCGCCAACTGTGCTGACTACCTCGCTCTCGAACCACACTCCCACAAACACACTCTTCTCGCAGCTGCGATGCACTCAGTCGCAGGACGGGCTGTGTGCTGTGTGTATTTGCAGTCGTCTCCATTACCCGCGAGACCCTCTTCTATATTTATTCATATGATAGCATGAGCACACTTACATTCTACAAACATATCATATGTATATTGATATCTGTCTGTATACACATACAATATCGCATAACAACGTCTTAACCCCAACATTCCCCCACCCTTGCAGGCTGGTACATTCGCGCCGGTCGCCCCAACCCAGCCCTCTCGCGTCGTTGTGGTGCACATAGACTGGACACACTGTGTGCTGCTGATGCTGGCCGTGCTGTTTACTGTGGTGAGCCTCGTCGCTCAGCTGGAAATGTCCCGTACCTGGAGTACAGCTGTGCCGTCTATGAGCTATTATACCATCAGAGCTGTCCACTTTGCGTCGGAATGGACCGGTGCTAATAGTCGGTGATAGGGCAACACTTCAGCGCCTATAGCCAGTTGTTGTATGATTGTTCCAACACTACCAGCACTACAACTCACAGGACACATGGCCATCGCATACAATCGCAGCAATGTTGAGATCATTTCATGCCCAACATAGTATCCTTGTAACCTCACAAGTACTCGTATGACCACAAGCGAATTTTATTCGTTATATCCCTCTGGTAATCCTGGATCAAGTAGGTGTAATATAGTGGAGTGCGTAAAAGCGCATGCTATTGAGAAGTAAAACGTAAAGACAGAGAAACAGTGGGAAGAAACCTCGACTTGCCCTAAATTGCATAACGTATGCGCTCCATTTCACTCTATCCCCCGTGTCGCTGTAGGTAAACATGCATATACGCATATGTACAAGAGAGACATAGTCTCAATAGAACATCCATGTCGAATTAACAGTCAAGTATCGTAATCCTGTGCCCCATGCTGGTTCACTTGGGTGGTGTGTCTACGGTAGAGGAGTGATCTAGGATGGCTAGTATGCATACTTACAAATACGTATTTAGAGTCTTTTAAATCAAGTGTTTAAAGCCGACCCAGCATCTGCACCCGGTTGCTAAACGACGAGAACCCAACATTCAAGGTAATTGTCAACTTCAAGCACGTGGCAATACTGAGTGTTGCAGTATGACCGCCCTGGAACACGCTGTTTTTCGAGTACATTATAGGAGCATACGTTCATATTACTCACTCGACGCAGTGTACCTTGACCCCTGGGGACAACGCAAACTGCTGTGTTCCTTATTACCTCGAATCTAACCTATACTACTCGAGCACCATTTCTACTACTCAAAACGACTATTACCGGGGTGGGAGCGAATGTATGCTAAAGATGCGAGTAACTGTTTGTATTAAAGTTGTACAAGCCCTCCGCTCTACGTACACTATAGTGAACTTGCTTGTTCAAATCCTCACCTTTCTAGCCTCTTAGAGATATTCCTGCGACTACATGCTTTGCTCTGCAACTAAGACATTCAGATGCACTTGCACATGCTACTGTGCCAAATGGGTGTGTTAACATAACTCGACAGTGGCAGAGATTGCTATCTGCGCATACGAGTGCCCTGGAATTGTCACTGAGTGGAGTGTACTTTGACGGGGAAGTGAGAACTGTTCACATAGTCACTGTCTGCTTTGCTGCATAGTCGTAAGACTGAAGCGTGTTACGAGCGGTCGGCAAAGGCCAAGTCCAGTTGAGATTATGTGGGCTCTACTCGAGTGTCTGTGGCCAGGTGTGACTGTAAAGCTTGTAAAGGGACTAAGTCCAGATGAGATAATGTGGGCTCTACTCGAGTGTCTGTGGCCAGGTGCGACTCTAAAGTTTGTAAAGGGACTACCGAGTACAGACTATGCAACCTGATCAGCGCGGATAACTGTATTGTTGATTAAATAAACGCTGTTCTTACTTGGTACTAATACACCATGTCCGAATTGGTCGCCTTGTCCATGTGCGCTTGCTGATTGTGTTGGTCCACACCATGCAGGTGTCGATGTGATGCGATGTCGCTTTTAGATGGGTGAAAGCGTCGAGACTTCAAGGTTTGAACATATGTACACACACATACCAGGATACTCGTAATGTCAATTCGCGGCACAATTTACTCTTTTATTTATTGGTGCTCTACTAGTTGTACATTTGCAGTCTTTCAATCTCAGTTGAATATAATGCACTTCACTCACGCAGGCGGGTACCCGCCGAACGCTCACAAACTATCTCGGCGCCACATGTATCGTCCTGTGATGACAGCTAATGGCGTTTCAATCCAACTACTAAATTAATCTAAACTTTCCGGGGATATTTGCCCCATTCCTTGACCCCCCTCCCCCCCCCCCAATAAAACACGGTCATGTACACTCTCTCAAACCATACCAGGCTGCTTGCGCTCCACGGTTTTACTGACATCGTTCCAACACAATGGCCACAGCCCATTGAGCATCACAGCCAGCAATCCAACACTATCCGCCATCACACTAACCCACAGAGGTAAGCGCATGAACGCCGCACAGCCAATCACCACCAGATTGATGGCCAAGGACAGTATGATGTTCATCAATACCAGTCGCTGTGTGCGTCTGGCTGTGATTATAGCGTAGGGTATCGTATCTAGAGACGAGTCTTGTATCACCCCCATGGCGGCGTCCGTGGTTGCTCTCGCACCCACTTCCTGCATTACTATACCCACATTTGCCGTCGCCAACGCAGGACAGTCGTTCAGTCCATCCCCCACAAAGCCCACTGTTAACCGTGAGTGTGGTTTGTGCTTGGCGCCATCTGGTGTACATATACTCCCATCCAATGTCGAGTTGTTACGTACCGGAAGTAATGGGGCGTTTTCATTGGCTGCCATATCCTCGTGCGAGTACAAAGCCGCGTCGTGATTGGCTGACGAAAACTCACTCAGGCGACACAACAGCGATGCTTTCGTCTCAGGTAGTAACCCAGAAAACACATCCACTTCGTCTATTCCCACGTGCTTGGCCACTTCTACAGCTGTGCTGTGCTTGTCGCCGGTCAGCATCACCGGCCGTATACCCATGTCTCGAAGTGTGCGTAGAACTCTCGGGGCATCGGGTCTTGCCTCATCGGACAGTAGCAGCGTGGCGGCTAACGACCCATCCACCGTCACGTACAAGCACGTGGTGCCTTTGGCTCCTTCCCCACGCAGCACTATCTCCGGAGGCACCTCTGTACCCGTAAGCTGGGCCACAAACTTTGCATTGCCCACCCCCACCACGTGCTCGCACACCGACCCACTCACTCCGTCGCGGCCGTGACGTTCGAAGTTCTGTACCTCGGGTAGGCCACCGTCCACCACACCCATGAAAGCCGTCAGACAGCCCGTGTAGCTCATGACCAGCGAACGCGCCAACGGGTGCGAGTCTCGGGCCTCCACCGCCGCCAGCCATCGGTGCACATCCGCCTTCTCCCATTTTTGGGTGGATGTGATACCGGCGCCATCCGCATTCGCACCGGCTAAACCAGGCGCAGCACCCGCGGCATTGGCGTCTGTTGTAGCCGCATCGACCAACTGCATGTCTACCAAGGTGAATTGGCCCATGGTGAGGGTGCCCGTCTTGTCAAAGGCAAACAGCCCGAGCCGAGCCAGGTCTTCCAGCGCACTCGAATGCTTCAACAGAAGGCCATTCTTCGCCAACAAAGTCAGCGCCGCACTCTGCACAAACGGCGCAGCCGCTACAAGAGAGCACGGGCACCCGGCTACCAGGATTACCAGGAATTTGTGAGGATCCTTGGTTACCAAGGCAACGATCGTGGCGATGAGGATCACTGTTGGCATATACCACACGACAAAACGTGAGACCAGCTCGTCGGTTTGGGATCGGGTGTCTGTGGTGGATTATAGTGGGAGATGTAAGTATTCAAAAAAAAAAATCTGTGACATTCACTTTGTATGGCAGACGTCTGTTACAGGATAGCTCGCAGAAGTGTGACGCATCAAGACATGATGAGTTTTTTTCTGGCTGAGGGGCGATTTCGATGGATTTACCATGGTCCTTGATTTTCAGTACATATAATCGGTGGGTATATAGAATGATGCGAGGTCGAAGCTTAATTATAAAGGTAGCTACGACGTATTAGAGTGCAAATAATATCAATGTCCTTGCACAAGAAAAGATAGATGCATGTAATAAAACCATGTGCTGGTTTGTGTGTTCGCTACTGGAAATAGTAGCAATGATCTCGATGCACACAAATAAGTATGCTTCAATATAGGAAGGGCGCATGCACATATGAGCGCTCAAAAGGAGCCCACTTATTTTATTAGATCTTTACACAAAGTGGTAAATATTCTTGTCTACAGAATTAAAGAATGACGAACCTCATTAATGGTACATGGAATGAAATAAACTGTACCCTCATTGTGCGCTAAATCAGCGACGGTTTAAATAAACAATAATTCATATTATATATATATATGTGTGTGTGTGTGTGGGTGTGTGTGTACGTATTGATGTTTATATTGAAATATACATTATATACTTGTAAAC
>NW_014040331.1:64047-97039 GCF_001186125.1 Sphaeroforma arctica JP610 | reverse complement strand
TTATCAAACGTTGTATAATCGTGCACATTTTAAGTAACGCAAACTTGTAGGCTTACGTACTGATAGATTTTACCACATGATCAAAATAATATAAGATACTCTCATGCTACATTTATATATGCATACAGGTTGCCCATTCAATTGCAAACAAGACATACTTTTCGCATCCAACACCGCATCTTCAATTCTGGAGACGAAGGACTCGTTCGCCGGCTTAGTCGCTACCACCTGCAAGAATCCACTTGTCAACACAGAACCGCTCAGTACCGTATCTCCTACAGCTTTGGGCTGAGGCATAGCTTCACCAGTGATACTACTTTCATCCACATTTGCCGATCCCTGCTTAACTTCGCCGTCGGTCGGTAGTGCGTCCCCAGCACGTGCTACATACACGCTGCCCGGTACCAACTGTGAGACTAATTGAGAACCTCCCTCGGGTACGTCCACTGTTGGTGGTTTCACAACAATACTGTTGTTTAATCTTCTATCGACTCGCTCATGTGTATATAAAACAATTGCGTCCAGTACAGCTACTATAGTACCCACTGAAGCGGCTTCTAGCCAGTTTCCGAGACATAGACTACCGACCACCGCTATGGCCATCAAAAGCTCAGCGTTGGGCAATCGACGCAAAATAGATAGAGCAGCCTTGTATAGTAAGGATCCAGATAGGACTATACATACGATGCTACAGATAAAGGCAGTATGCATATACCCTAACCAGCACATAATACAGGCAACCGTGAACAGTGACGTTTGCAGGATCGGTAGACATATTCTCGCGAAACTGGCATAACTCAGACCACATAAATGGGACCTCTGACCTTCGGAATCTGATACAACATCACCGTTCTGTTCTATGCGCGCACCCATATACTCGTCATTGAGCAGTTTCAGGATTGTTTCTACGTCGACTGCCCTTGTGTGCTCAACCTTTGCCCGTCTATCTACTACGGAGACTTTGACGCTCACAACACCCTCAAGGGGCTCTAGTGTTTCACGTATTAGTGTGGCCTCTCCGCCACAGCACAAGCCATCAACGTGGAAGATTGTAGAGTTCACTATATTTGACGACATTGTCAGGTATGACTGTCAATTAAAAGACGAATTGACTAAATACTTCTGCTGAAAGGGATTTAATGCCTGTGGCTGACTATTTATACATGCTTCTACAACAATTTATTCACGCAATATGTACACAAATGGCATTTTTATAATTTTTTTATAAATAATATAAAACACAAAAAGTGTCTTTGAGACTAAAAACACCCAAAAATGCATCCATTGTATTCGCACGTGAAAGCCGAGCAGTTAAATACAAATTTAAAAAATATATATAATCACTAGTCACATTGTACCCTCTTTACACTGTGTACAAATATCCCAATTCCCAAATCCAACCAATAATATTTAACTCCCTCTTTATTTAAGCAATGGCAGATTGTTTCTATTGGGACACCAGAAGTACAGAGCACAACGGGATCCCTGTCAGCTGACCAGATGTCCATTGTCCCAGTCCAGGTCAGCATTGTCCTGTTAAATTTATTTAAAAAAACCTCGTGTTGTGATATTGAGTTGTTGACAAAGAAGTATTTCTCCAATGGCATTTATCTATTATTTCTGTTTAGCCAGCGACCGCAGACCCCTGCAGGGCCCGCACCGATGTTGTGTTGAGCTGTGGCCTCTTGGCTGTGGGGCTGTAGCCTGTGGGCCTGTAATCCTGTACCGTGGGAGCGTGGCTGGACTCCTGGGTATGTACAATGAGAGTGCGTGAGACTGTGAACTTGTGAAGTGTGACACGGTTGACAACTTGACTGTGTGAGGTTCTGTGAGCAGCAGTGAGCCTGTGAGCCTGTGTCCTCAATGAGTCCTGTGACTCTATGAGCCTGTGTGAGACTGTGAGTGTGAAAGCCTATGGAGCACTGCGGCTGTGCCACTCAGCCACTGTAGAGACTGTGAGTTTGTGACTCTGTGTCGTCTGTGACCTCTGAGGCTCTGTGTGTGACTGATTGACTGTGTCAGTCGGTGTCTGTCCCGGTCTGACTCCCGGTCCACTACTACTCTACTGACTTCACTTCTTGCTCACTCCTCAGTTATTAGTGTCCTGTGGGCTGTGAGTTCTCTTTTTATCATTTCTTTACAGTGTTTATCGTATTTATAATACTCGCTCATATTTTTTTAAATAATACATATCCTGAACTCCTGAATCCTGAATCCTGAATCCTTAGTGTTGTAGAAGTTGTGAGCGTGGACTATGGAGTTGTGGACTGTGGGCTGAATACCTGTACCGAGCATGTACCACAGTCCACTCACTCCACTGCCGAGTGCCGGGTATGTACATACTACATAGTGCTGAGACAGCTGACTATAGTTCACATAATGAGTCACAGCCTCTGAGCCTCACACTCACATTCTGACCGCTCGTGAATCTCGTCACTCGAGTGAGTGAGGGACTAATGGTCTATAAATATTTAATTTTTGATGAGCTTGTGTCAGTTGTCACTTGTCACTTGTCGCCCTGTCAAATACTGTCAATATTTACTCTATTGTATGTATTTAGTATGTACTCTCTCTACTCAATCTAGCATTCAACTCTACTACTCTCAAAAGTCAAATCATTTATGTACAAAATACTACGAAATGTGGAATGTTTTTTAACTAAAATAAATGAAAATGTCATTTTTTTTTTATAATGTATAAAAATAGAACAACTATTTTTTATAGTTTTTTTAAAACAAATTACGGTTGGGATGCCCGGGGACTGAAAGCTTGGTCATAGGGGTAATCTATTTGTTCATATTCACAGCACAGACGGTAAATACACACCGTATCACCGTATCACCAGAGAGCACACACACGCACACACACTCACATATATATATATATATATATATATATATACATACACATACACACACATATATATACTCATACACGCACACGCACACGCACACGCACACACACACACACGCGCGCACGCTCACTAACTCATATACACACATACATACGTACACATTCACACACAATCTGGCACACGCACAATTACACACACTCTCTAACTCGCACATCACTCACTCACTCACTCCTCAAACACACACACACTCCTCGCACACAAACTCTCATAAGACACACCCATGCACCCACAACCACCCACGTTGACACATCCATAAACACTCTCATGTTTACTCACACATACACACTCTTCATATACAAACTCTCAGTAGACACGCCCATACACCCACACACATTCACACACACTCCACACAGACGTTCACTCACTTACGCATTCATTCTTACTCACTCACTCACCCACACTCTCTCTCGCGTGTACACCCGTCCAGACAGAATCATAAATATAATTTAAGGTTATATTTTCTGAAATTACAGTAGGTAAGTTCTTGAGGGGCCCACCCTCTCACATTCACTCAACACACACACACAAATACGCACTGTTGTTTAGTCACACACGCTCACAAATAAACATACCCATTCACGCATACTATCACACACAATCACTCGCTCCCTCACACGCGCTCACTAAATATTTACATACACCCACACGCGCTCACTAAATTTTTACATACACCCACAAGCATACGTGTAGTCTTGACTACTGTTTCTGATGAATTTAATTTCGATGTTCATAAGGAAATAAATACTGGTACAAATTGGGCTGAGAGTCCGAGACAAATCTTGATGACTAGAGTTTTCGACGAATTTTTAGGAACATTTTTCGAAAACATACTATACTGTTTCACCCTATTTCAAATTAGGAATAACTGATACAGTAGGCCAACCAGAGGAATATGGAGTACATGGGCTATGACCTTTTTTTTGGCAATCGGATACGGATCGCTATGTATTAGTATTTTGGCTATCGATGCCAATGACCAATTCACCACACGTGACAAAAATAGTCGTGTTCTGGTTTTGTAAAATAATTATATATAAACCAAAATTAAATCATATAAAAAACCTAGGCTCCACTGTCCTCAGACTCCTCAGACTCCTCAACTTCTCACAGTCCACAGAGTTACAGGGACTATTTTACACCGCTTTTTGCTCTTTTTTTTAACCGAAAAAAAAACAAAATGAAAGCCAGGGGGGAAATAGAAGAAAATGTGTCATCCATAGATTCATAAAAACAAATTGAATACTTCTCGATCTTTTACTGGTTGAGAGTCCTGACTTACTTTACGCTAGAGTGAAATATACTCACTGACTATTTTTTTAAATTATTTGTATCGAGCGAGGAGCATAATTATCGCTTTATAGTTTTCCTTATAGTTTTTTTGGCTGTACAGTATGAAGTTTTTTTTAGCGACACAGAAAAATTCTCAGCCCAGGGCCCAGGAACGAGCGTTAGCGAGCTATTTTGATATATATGATTGAGGCAAAGAGAAGAAAAAGTGGGGCTTTTAAATGGCATAACCCTTCTCACTCATTTGACACATTTGTGAACGACAAATCCTATTGGCATCTTTTTAAAATAAATAAAAATAGCATAATATCAGCCCCAAAAATGCATTAATTTAGAGTGTTTCAATTTAGTAGAACGCTATGTATTTACAATTGTACAGATATTTTTTAGAGTATTCTATTGACACGACCCTGTGGCCTGTGGCGTGGCCTGTTTCTCTACTCTCTCTCTCTCTCTAGTAGTAGAGTGAGAGAAGAAATAAAATACATAATAGGCCTGATCGGACTATTGTCCGAAGCCGAAGGACAAGTATTTTTTTAACAAAGTATTTATTGTTATCTCTCATATATATACTATAAGATATATGCGTGTATTACACACCACCTGGAATTTTGGAAAGAACTCGTACGATCTCAGCATGGCTACAAAAACTGTCGCATAGGGATCCATGCGTTATGCCTGTATCTCATAGATAATGACGGACCTAGCGACGTCAAGTCCGATCTTGAAGTCTACAGCGCAGGTGGTGGTATCAACCGCGCATCAACACTCGTCCTTTAATAACACGGTACACACGAAAGGTCAACTGAATGGTAGCAAGTCGAGCAAGTAGAGATTAGTTGCAAGAGTAATCATATTGTATGAATACATATTATATATATATATATATATATATATATATATGGATATATGGATATAAGGATGTATATGAGTATATATATATATATATATATATATATATATATATAAACTATATATATATATATATATATATATATATATATATATATATATATATATATATATTGGGTATTCCCGGCACCATGCTTGGTTGAGTGTCACTTAATCTTACGATATTTTTATGTTATAGTTGGGATTACGAGGCGTCTACTTGTAGAACCACGAATCTTTAATGACTAGCAAGACGCGCGACTTCTGAAGTTTATTGCAGCTGCTTGTGTGGCAATATATATATATAAATATAAAGTCATATATAATTATATATATATATATGTATGTATATGTATATATATATATATATATAAACAAGCAGCTGTGTTATTAGTACACCGTGAAAGAAATCGGCATCACTTTCAAACAATTGGTGTTTGGAGTGCTTGATCGGTACAGACGAGCTAACGGCGGTATTTATTGTCGAAAATCCCACCGGCAATTTCTGAGAGTATTTGGTAAAATCGATGGTGTTCTTTCACTCGTCCAAACTGAGAACAGGATGAATGAGACCTACATTGATACCGTATGACCCAGTATTTACGAGAGCTCATGTTAATGTTAGTTGTATACTGGAAGAACCGATCATCCGAACTTTTGCGACCTGTCATGCTTTTTTAAGAAGTGTTGTATTCTCACCAAAGCGGTGATTTTCCTATATTAACTTCCGGCTTCTACTTGTTACTCGGCTGACAACCACCGCCAGATATTTGGCTACTGTAGTGACGAAGGTAGAACATATATATGCTGCTATCATTGTGTTCACAACAGTGGTGTTATATTGAACAGAGGGTACTTCAGTTCTTATTCCATATCAGAGATCACTAGATATCTGACTGATACCGTCGCTATATCTCTACTCACTCAATAGTCATCGACATCTGGACCATTAACGTCAGTATCATTAACGTCAGCGTCCTCATCTGTAACAAATCATAGCGAGGCTGACGCAGTATAACTCAGAGCAGACACATTCACATGCGCGAAGACAGGAGGCGCTAAGTGAAGTGATGTCGCAATCACCGCAGGAAGAATGTGCTGATGTAGCGCATAGTGTCCAAATTCGTCGTATGTATATTGCCAACATGTAAAACAAATAAATCAACCACATGGTCCACACCAATCCGAAGACTATACATGAGAGAACTATCCGCCCGGGACATTAGTCCGTCTTAAAGTATGTAAAACAAACAAATCAACCACATGGTCTTTTGTAGCAAACCAAAAGTGACAGTCCGCCTTGGTGGACGTCGGTAACCATGTACATATACATAAAATATCACACACGGTAGTCATTTGTAAACGATATGTTTGTTAGAGCAATTTAATACTCCAAATAGGCTCAATCGAAGAGCTTATTTCAAGAGATGTGCATAATCGGTAGCCCTACACTACTACAGTCAGGTGTTGAATATGTAGCAGAAGTTGGTACAAAGCATTGCTCAAGCAGACTATTTAAAAACATTTACTTCTCTCTTCCTCGGTGGTAAAAACATTTGATATTTATATCGACGCATCACTCATGCCCATCTTTTGCCAAAAGTGGTGACACCCTCTGGTACAATGTGCCGCTGCACAAAAGCTTTTTTGGTTTCTTTGTGAGGGCTGTCAGCGTCAGCACATAATAAATGCCCTCTCTGAAAGTAGAGACAGGCACAGGACCATATTGCTTATAGTAGGCGATCTACTCTAATTGAGCACTATGTACAACATAATTAATTAAAGGTCTTAACAGCAAATGAACAATCTGGACACACCGTGTAAGTACAACGTTCACTTTGAATACGGCAGCGCTCTGAATAAGGAACATGTCTGATGTCTGTAACTGCCTCATAAAGTCCATCGAAGGGTTGGAACAAACAGTGGCATAGACAGCGAACTGTTTAACAATGAGTCAAAGTATGAAACGAGATGAGGTGGGGGTGTTCAAGGATCCGACCTATGTCACACCAGAGAAGCCGAGGAATTGGGACAGGTTCGTGTATTTGAGCTTACGCAGCTGATTCGCAGCTCGAATTGGATGTATAGAGTACAAACTTTTTTAGTAGGCGGTACAACAGTGCTTAGTTATCTTATCTATGACTGCGTATTCATACAGCTGCAGACAATCAGGTGGGCGTATGCACACTTACAAGTGTAAAACAAAATGTCTTTGCATGTGGTACACCCCATCGTGGCTGTGCAGTATATTCGCATATGTAATCGCGTTCTTGAGATTGACAGGAAGCGGTGTAAACTAATACCTGTATTTTGGTTTCATGTGTGTGGCTCTTTACTCTACTAGAAGTCATCGACCTATATATTGACACCCTTGATACTTTTGCTTCATTGTGTTTCAATTAGCTACACTTTGTCATAAATACTGCGGTAAAGCTTCGTTTCATAGCACTTTACTGGAAGCTATTATGTATTTTTCCTGCAACTCGTGTATGAATAGTCCGGTACGTTGGTCAGTACTAAACCACAGGCTCCAAAGCAATAGGAATGCCTGTACCAATGTGATCTCTATGACTGTATATCGGTTGACACGGTGTTGGCAGATTTCTACCTATAGTGAAACATATAGATTGCCATGTAGAATAGATGCTTTTTATGAGTGATCGTCACCTATATACGGGCAACATGTCACACATAGCTATACACATATAAGAGAGTAATGTATCAGACATACCTATATACTTATGAGAGGGCAGTATATCACAAATACCTATACACTGAAAGTGCAATTTGTCAGGCATACAAATATAGTAAATGATATTTTCTGGGCTAGCTCGGACATATACAAGTTATATACGTCTTGGTTAGTATATACACAAGCGCTGGGCTTGAATCTTAAAGCTTAGAGATACCCATCAGTATATTTCTAAGTGGTCCCAACCTTTGTTTGATCTCGTTTCTGTGTGAGGGTGAGCTTTACATTTCATGAGGAATATACTTCTGACTTGTTCCAGGTCTTCATTTGAACATAAGATGAATATATGAGAGTATAGACTTTATCACAGTGCGCTTATATGCATGTACTTGGCCATCTGTCCCGATCAATTGATTCGCATATGCTTCAGCATAAAATCGAGCGTACGTACAATGCCCCTATACTAATCCTCCCACTTCGACACGGGCAATTCAAATAACATGTAAGTCAGTGTGTCGGTGCGGGGCGATAGTTGCCCTTTCCTCATACTACCATTGTCTTTATTCCAATACAACTGGTATGCGTATGCGTGTATACATTCTGTTGTAGCATGCGCTGCCTGACTATACCTGCTGTACACACCTCACTCGTGCGTTCACGCAGAAATGCTGAGGAGTTTGGCTGTATGGTCAATGGTCCCTTGAATGCCCTGTCCCAGTCTCCCAGTGGGAATCAGTTGGTAGTTGCAGGCCGTGATGGTACGTGAAGCTGTGTGCCCATGAGAGTTTCTATGTGCTCTTGTAAGGATTAGTTGCTGTATGCGTTTACGGAATAAAGAAGTGTGCAATGATGGTATTGGGTGGGGTCCGTGGTGGTATGTGGTGGTATTTTACGATGCAGAATGTGGGTAGGATTGCTAACGAATATAGAACAATGGTGGCTTGTGTGTCCATATGGACCCTATATATATATTTATATATATATATATATATATATGTGTGTGTGTGTGTGTGTGTGTGTGTGTGTGTGTATGTATGTATGTATGTATGTATATATATATAAATAGGTATATATGTATATGTATATATATATATATATATATATTTATATTTATATTATATTTATGTATATATATTTCGGTCGGTGTCGTATATTGTAATGCCATTCGAGGTCTGTGTGTATGTCTAGACGGTACCTTTATACGTATTGAGGATGCGTAGTGTTGACACCATGCTAATGTATCTATCTGAGTTGTATCTACGCTGCCGTCGCACGCTTTGGCGTGTTGTTCTGCTGTGTTTGCCTTGTTAGTGCTTGTGATTGTATCCACAGTGTGACCTATCTATGACGGGTTGTACGTCGGCGGTAGTGATAGTACGTAGTAGTGGTCTCGGATTGTGCGATATCCCCTGAGATAGTTATGTTCTCTGAGTCGAGTGGGATCTTGCTTGATTATCCTTGTATATGTATAGCCTTGTATATGTATAACTTTGTGTGCGTAGTGTGGACAACTAAGTAGTGGTTCTTCCTTGTACCGAGTACGAATTCCGTTAGATACACGTTGCACATTGAAATGAGACTGTGAGCATTTTTTGGTGACAGACCGAGCCCCATCACGGCATGAGCTCTCATTCGCGAGTGCGAGGGTGTATGTCTACATGTCGGATACACCACAAGCTAGTCCTGGTTCACTGCATAGGAAATTGATCATCTGGCTTAGAGGCGTGGGTCAGTCTATAAGTATTGTTGTGGTTTATGGTGATGCACTCAGACCTTTTATGTGAACAGACTGGTTTCCATTAACCCCGCACCCTTTTAATGAAGCATGCCACGTCTTCCAGCAACGCTGTATAGTATCAAAAGGGGAAATCCAAAAACAAAACAGCAAAAAGTACAGTGTTGGGTTTGGCTTAGGTTTGTCACACAGCTGTTGATGACAAGACTTCCGAAACACAGCATGGACATGTCTGTCTGTAAACACTCCTCTAACCTTTCCTATTGCAGCATAGACATGTCTGTCTGTATACACTTATCTAACCTTCGTATTGCGCACCACAGTGTTGCAGATCATCGACCTGTCCAGAGACGAGTGCCACCCGTCACAGAATCTGCGTGTGATGCGCAAGCATCTCAACTACAGCAGTTACGACGTGGATTGGCATCCCCATCCTTGTATGTTCATATATACTTTATACGTAATGACATACTATACTCTCATACATAGGTTCCCCATCCCTGTATGTTCATATATACTTTATACGTAATGACATACTATACTCTCATACATAGTTTCTCCATCCCTGTATGTTTACATATGCCTTATACGTAATGACATACTATACACTCATACATAGTTTGAGTCTATATCTCCGTGTACATACTAGATACCGCTTATAGCTACTAATGCATTCTAGTAAGTGCATGTTTATTGCAGTTACAGTCAAATGTGCTTCACTATTTGGTTAGAATATTTGCAACTGCCAAGGACAGCTCAAAGCAATACCCATATTGCATGGTAAACCATTGTCTATGCCTGAAATTGAGGAACCCCAGATTCTGAGTACTCGGTTGTGCGTGCCATGCATGTCTGTGTGCGTGCGTTTGCTTGGCTGAGCTACACACGTTTGTATGACTGGGCTATATATATGAAGGGTTAGACATAGACATAAGGTATTGACCGCTCATATACGACAGTGTGTATTACAAACAATACATCTCCCTGGTAAAGTAGAGTATAGCCAGAATCTACGCGCTTGTTCATGTAAGGATGGGTTTACAGAATACAAAGTTTTGAAATGGGTTTGTGGTATACGAAATTTAAATTCAACATTTCACCTCTACGTATGGTGTGTATTGTGGTGTAGTGCATACAAAACTGCCATTTCACTCGGAAGTATGGTGCGTCGTATGCACGCATCAATTATGAACCCAACAGCTAGGGGATGGGCTAGTATATCTTCGTGTCTAAATCGGGATGAAAATTTGCGACCTTCTAGCGCACTTGTCTGTTAAGCCTTATGTGGTTGGTTCTGAATTTTTAATTCATCCTCATTCTGTAGCATGTGGCAATTGGATAGCTACTGCGGCAAGCAACGGCGCCATAGTGCTTTGGGATCTCAATTTGGCAGATGTCAAGAAAACGGGTAAGAGCCATTTCCATTGGTCATGATAGCCTTCATGCTCCGCTGGAGTGCAAATTCTAATGGCACCGGTTTGTCGTACACCTTAGTCATCGTAATGCCCCATTCTGTGCTACTATCATGTTAACGAACTTGCATATGTATACTCGTACATAGCAAACGGCGTATATACTCATAACTTGAACGTTGACAAGGACTCGGAACTACGTAGTACGCGCAAAGGTCTCAATTTGCACCGTTTGCTCGTTCATCGTTTACTTGCAGCCCGGATAATCAAAGAGCACGGGAGGTCAGTGCATCGTGTGCGGTTCAATGCGTTGGAACATCACATGCTGCTGAGCGGATCACAGGACGGTAAGCAATGAAGGAGACCTGATACGTATACGTATTGTGTCTGTGTGTCACACGCTGCTGAGCGGATCACAGGACGGTAAGCAATGAAGGAGACCTGATACGTATACGTATTGTGTACGTGTGGCATATCTATCTATATGTACTGGGGATATTGCGTAGAAGTGGCTTTCACTGGGATTTAATGGGTTCAGCGTAACTGTGCGCTCGGTGGTTTGTGGTGCTGCTTTGCCGTGGGCTGGAATTGCAACGTTTTGCGTATTTGGGTCGTTCTGGTTTGTTGTGTGTGCTATTTATATTGAGATGATTTGCTGTGTGTTCTCTTTATATTTAGAATATTTATTGTGTGTGCTATTTATATTTAGATGATTTGTTGTGTGCTATTTATATTGAGATGATTTGTTGTGTGTGCTATTTATATTGAGATTATTTGTTGTGTGTGCTATTTATATTGAGATGATTTGTTGTGTGTGCTATATATATATATATATCTAGATGGCACAGCTGTGGTCATACTATAGCCTCTCGAAGAACAGGTGCAGTTGACGCCCAAACTATCTCCGGGACAAGAGTCTTCGTGCTAGAGAGCAAGTCAGTCCATGTCCGTTTGCTCTACATCTGTTTCTGGCTTCTGCTGATGATTTTAAAAAAAAATCGGAATGATACCACTCCTAAATTAGAGTAGTGCGCGTTCTCGTTCGGCGGCCAAGCAAATACGTATCGCCGTTTTGGACATTCTGTTCCCATTTCTAACGCCTACATTACTACCGCTGCTATTCACTGAATTTGTTGATACTGTGCGTATCATTCTTCTTTTTCCGCACCTACATACAGTTTCTGAGATTCTGTTCCAACGCCTATATTATTTCCGCTGCTATTCACTGAATTTGTTGTAACTGTGTGTATCATTCTTCTTTTTCCGTACCTACATACAGTTTCCGAGCTTCTGTTCCAACGCCTATATTACTACCGCTGCTATTCACTGGATTTGTTGTTACTGTGTGTATCATTCTTCGTTTTCCGTACCCACATACAGGGTCCATGAAACTGTGGGATCTGAGAACCAAGAATAATCACATACATTCCTTTGAAGGACGAGCCGAGAGCGTGCGCGATGTAGGCTTCAACCCCCACAATGGCACCACATTTGCAGGTATGGCGCTACTGATTATAAACCCTAAACCCTACATCGGAAAGCGATGTATCGGAATGGCTATTTTGTGACTTTCCTGACTGCTGTTTGCATCGTATATCAAAGTAGGTGGTGAATGTTATACCAGTTCACAGTCAGACCCTTCATGTATCGATGCTCAACAGTGTACATACCTGTGTGTGCGTTGCCTGTCCAACTCAGCAGGTCATTCGGTGGTATTACTCCATATATATATATATATATATATATATTTTACGTATGTTTATGTACGGTCTTACCGCTTGGTCAGTGTAACCTTGGCAAATTACTGCTCAAATCAAATATCGAGAGATCGGAGACGTACTCGCAGCGTGTGTATCTGTATATTATAATGATGTTGAAGAACATTACAGCTGTCACTGTATAGTCGTCACTGAACAGCATAGACAATATATATATATATATGTGTGTGTGTGTGTGTGTGTGCGTGTTTTATATCCATATCTATAGTTTAATCTATATATATATGTGTGTGTGGGTGGGTGTGTGGGTGTGGGTGTGTGGGTGTGTTGTTTCTGTGGACATATATATATAAATATACCTGTACCTGTACCCGCAAGTATACAAAGTATGCACTCGCACAAACGTTTGCTCACCTCTTTCGCCCCCACAGCTGCCTTTGAGAACGGGTCAGTGCAAGTGTGGGACATTCGTATGCCCACCACGTGGGAATCTCGCATTGCGGCGCACCAGGGACCAACGTTCTGCATCAATTGGCATCCCGAAGATCGGAGTGTGCTGGCGAGTGGAGGCAGAGACAGGGTTATCAAGGTTTGTATACGAGTATAAGGATATGCGCTTGTTTTGACATGTAGGTAGAGTGTTTGAATTGTAAGTCAGTATATTCTGGTGCGTGCTATACAGCAGTTAGTGCTTGTTCTAAAGAAACACACTGAGACCTTTGACTACGCATGAAGTGCTACATAAGCTTTATGTAGAAAAACGGGCAACCGCGAATACATCAGAATCCGATTTTCCTCTTGTACCATATATCCGTAAGTCTCACACAACACCAAATACTTTCGTGGATTATAGTATTGCTCTTCACATGACAATCACAATATATATATATATATATATATATATATATATATATATATTTCTCTACGTATGTATTCATATATATATATATAAAATGTGTGTGTATATATAACAGATTTGGCGGACGGGAGGATCTCACCGTGCGGCCAACTCGGGAGGGGAGTGCTTGGCATCCGTGCAGACCATTGCGTCGGTGTGCCGTGTGCACTGGCGACCCAAACACAGATACCAGATAGCCAGTTGTGCTCTTGTCACCGATAATAGGTAGGTTTAGTAGGTTGGTATAATAGGTGAGTATTCTTTAAATAGAACGGTGCAATTGTCTAGAATATCATTTGTGTTTATTATATGCACTTGTCTTGTGGGAATACCTTAGTGGGGCACTCACTTACTAGCCAACTGCTATGATCACAATGAAACGCATCAACTTATCCCATTTACTACCTGTGTTAGCCTGATCTCAACTAAGTCTCACATCTCTTCTCTGTATCATTCCCACAGCATCCATGTGTTCACATCTCTTCTCTGTACCATTCCCACAGCATCCATGTGTTCACATCTCTTCTCGTATCATTCCCACAGCATCCATGTGTGGGACTTGAGGCGTCCGTTCATCCCCACTGCGTCCTTCACACGGAACAGTGATCTTGTCACAGGTACGTGTGTGAACGGTGTCAGGTGATAGGTACGTGTGTGGATGGTGTCACATGGCGTGGACACTAACAATTCCTATCCTCTTGTATATTAATTAGAATACATCTGTCTAGTGATCTCATTGTGTGTTATATGTTTGTGAATTGTGTCAGGTGATAGGTATGTGTGTGGATGGTGTCAGGTGATAGGTACGTTAAAAAACCCTATCCTCACGGATGTTAACTAGAATGCATCTGTCTAGTGATCTCAATGTGTGTTATATGTCTGTGGATTGTGTCAGGTGACAGGTATGTGTGTGGATGGTGTCAGGTGATAGGTACGTGTGTGGATGGTGTCAGATGGCGTGGACACTTAACAATCCATATCCTCATGAATATTAATTAGAATGCGTCTGTCTAGTGATCTCATTGTGTGTTTTATGGATTTGGATGGTGAGAATGAGGGGGGGGCATGTTGCCGGCCGGTACTGTACGTCCTTTGACACATGAGTATCAGATACGTTGTAGATAGTTTGCGTACTTGTCTAACATATGTGTATCTGTATATGTAGGTAAGTTGCAGAATAGTTTGCGATTGATATATACATGGTTGCTGTCATTTCTGGTTCACATTTGGGTTTTCAGGGTCACACTCGCTGGTATAGCCTTGTGTAAAGAACCCGAAGTGCAATCGTAGGCAGATGCTTCACACCTGTGTGTAAGGACAGTGTCCAGGACATATGCGTGAGCGTGCCCTCCATTGGTTCAAACGAACTCGGTTTTATGAGGATTTAACGTGTAGCGGCTAGTGTGCGCAGTAAACGAATCTCAATTTGGATATGTGTCCGGTCGGTTTGGGTGTGTTTCAGATGTCTGCATGTCCCCTCCACCCTCATCCCACCCCTTTTGTCGTATTAGCGTATCTCATAGACGTTAAACTTGTGGACTATTGTCAAGCTGGTAGGTATGGAATGGCACGTCAACGGAGAAGGCAACTCGCTGGTGTCGGTGTCCAAGGACAAGCAGATGTTAGTGCATCACTATACCAAGGTCAGCTTCAAGTGGTGTAGTTGGCGTTACATCACACCACGCACGCCCACACGACTGTGCTTGTACGCGGGTCAGGTGTATGCACCTATCTCTGTGTACGTAACTCGTACTACTCTTGTGTGTATATATGTGTACATGGCTCCTACTTGCATGCATATTCGATAGAGACTAAGTCTACGCGTATTCTGATTTCGGTTGCTACACACGAGCACACGCGGGTACGTTTATACGTTTTCGTTTCAACCGGCCTAGCTGTAGAGTAGGTATCACGAATGCGTATGCGCAGGAACTGATCTGCGTACTATTTATTTGAGCAAGTCTCTAACCAGTTCGTCGTTTATGCTCGTCGGAGTGTACAGATGCTTCCAGACCATACCTTATGGGTGCTGGTTTGCCTGTACGTGGTTTAGGCTTTTCACCCGTGTGTGTGTCTTAATTGAGCATCGGGGAAGGGGAAGGTTGTGTATATGTGTGCCTTCCGTATTATTTGATCATTAGCCAGTAGTTTGGATATTCCCTGTCTGGTACTACGCATGTGTTCTCCATACAAACGCCATATCTTGGTGTTTCACCCGTGTGTCATCTACTATAAGGGTAGTGCCATGCATACCGTCTGTCTCCATGTTACATAGCTCTATCTTCTTCCTTTCTTCTTCTGGGCGTTCTTTATCTCACGTCCACTTTAACCAGTACTATGGCTGCCCCTTCCGCACTGGTTCATAGAGAGCCGTTCCCTCTGTCTCATGCGACGAGCTTACACCACACGTCTTGATAACTAGTCGCACATGCACGTGTTTCCTGTTGTGTGGTACTACGCATGGACATGCTCTCTCTACTACCCCACACTGGCCTTGCACCCGTATGTCTTCTATGCTGCAACTACGATGCATATGCAACTGTCCCTACTGCCCGCTGCCAGTCTTTCACATGTATATGTTTACAATGAAATAAAGGGGGTATGCATGTACTCCTTCTTTTAGCTTTACCTATTAACTATCCATTGATTCTGATTTATTCAATACATACGTATATACATTTACATAATTACAGATTCATATATTCATATAATATATAGAATTATTTACATATTCATATATTATATAGGCCGAGAGACCGGCCAATCACGTGCCGTCGACGTCTCTGGCTTGGCGGACGGACGATAACGTGTGCGTGGTGTACGGCAAGGTGTCCATAGAACCAGACATATCCCCAGAGCCCGTTGCCATGGCAACCGACGCGCTTTCGGCGGCATCCAAGGGCTATTTTAACCGATCTATGAACACAATGGCGAACATGGGGAGCTCCAGGGGCATTCTGCGGGCCGAAACGGAGAACAAACTCATCACAATACCTACACCCACACCGTATGAGGTCAACCCTCTGATTAAGACACACATGCTCAACGAGCCAGAGGGGGGCAGCACGCTGGATGACGACGGGGATAGAGACGGGGGTACCTTTGCGCCTGTGCCTGTATCTGTATCTGCACACACGCATGCACCTCCATCCGGGAAGAAACAGGGCCCGGGGAGGGACCGAGAGCCATTTAGGGCTGGAATGGACCCGTTCACTTATATGGCCAGGTACTATCTGCTGTCGCTGCCAAACGAGACACCCCCCGAACCCCCTGAGAGCACCGCACCCCTACCCGGGGTAAGCGAAAGCCCACACACAGGGAGCAACTCAGGCCCACACCCACACACACTGGGTAATAGGCCAGGCAAACCCACAGGCATATCTACTAAAACCACAGACACGGCTGCCGACACTGCCCCTTCACACCCCGGCCAAGCACCCGAATCACTCGCGGCGCTGACGTCGGTGACTGATCTGTGCCACCACAACGCGCACGTGGCGTTGGCGTGTGGAGAGATCGCCACAGCCAACACGTGGCAGATCCTAGCCATGATGCTGAGTGTGCTAGGGTCACCCCTACGCACGGGTAATGGAGGTGTGCATGGGGCTGGGGGGCCGGGGGGGGGCAATGAGGGGGGTCTGGAGAGAGAGCGAGAGATGCGTGAAAGGGAACGGCCCCGGGTGCGTGATAAGCTACTGTACTTTGACGACGGGCCGGGAGACGACCGCGATCGTGACTTGTTGAGGTGTGTGGTTGTGTGAGAAGATGTCGGCTGGGTGTGCTTGTGTGTTTGTATATATATATATATGTATATATATCTATATCTATATCTATATCTATATATATATATATTTGTACGCATGTCCGCATGTGTTTTTTGTGTGTGTGAGAAGAAGCGCATGCTTGTGTCTGTATCTCTGTGTCTACACGGGCAATTATAAGTCTGTATACCTTTGAGTGTTTCCTACGACCATATACTACCACAGCTGTCCTTAACAGGCACCGGGTGCTAACCCAACGTACCGTAGTCCTTGTACATACTTGTGGTGTGTGTAAGCGGGTGTGTGTGACCGCATTATCGTGCGTGCGTTAGCGTATGAGAACGCACCTGTGTGGGGGATCGGTGTAGGGCTACGGGTAAGAACTTTGTGTGTGAGTATGCTTGTGAGTCCCGCTGCGAATGTGCGTGTATGGTGTGTGTGTGCATGTATGGTGTGTGCGTGAGTGTGTGCGTGTATGGTGTGTGTGTGTGTGTGTGTGTGTGTGCGTGTATAGTTGTGTGAGTATGCTTGTGAGTCCCGCTGCGAATGTGCGTGTATGGTGTGTGTGTGTGTGTGTGTGTGTGTTTCCGTGTGTGTATATACATACATTGACCCCTCATCGTAAGTGTGACAGATATAAAATAGGATACTCTGCTTCAAGAGATCGGCCACTATCGTAAGCATGTGGATGCTTGCACCACAAATGCACAGCCTTGTAGGTGAATGCGGACCATTACACTCATGCACGTGATTGTGCAAACGATAGCTCAACGACACTCCCATGTGAACCAGCATATCCGCGCAAACACATACACATATACATATACATTATACATACACTTACACTTACACTTTTACTTTCACGTTCACTTTCACATACACTTACAATTATACAAACATGCACACACACATACGATCGCTCATATAACCATTTCTCAACCCCATACGAATACAGACAGAACTCTGGGCATTCTTCGAAGTCCCCTGCTTTACAGTCTGATCTAGGATCGTCCAATCAAACGGAGGGATTACTCGTCGGGAGTACTCTGGAAGCGCTGAGCCAATCGCCGTCAAGATCGTCGCACCTGTGTAAGATTCTTACTCAGTGTGGTGGGGGGGGGGGGCAGGGGCCAGTTCATAGAAGTATATGTGTACATATGTGAATATTCATTGAGTTATATGGTGTACATGTGTATATATATTGGACTATATGTGTGTACATGTGTATATTTATTAGACTATATGTACGTACACACATTTATATATATTGGATTATATGTGTCTACATGTGCATTTTTATTGGACTATAAGTATGTACATATGTAAATCTATTGGACTACATGGGCGTACATGTGCATTTTTATTGGACTGTACGTGTGTGCACATGTGTATCCGGTAGACTATACGTCTGTATGTGTCCATAGGTATGAGCTGTATTTGTACTCGCTTGTTGGTACAAGTAGTTCAGAGCGTGTGCACCACTGCGTGTAGGTAAGAGTGTGGACTTTATTTCATTCGTGTAGTTATTCGAGTGCTGTATAGTGCACTTGGTTGTGGCTCATATCCTGTGTCATTGTAGACTCATCTGCGGATGGACTAGTGTCTATGTATTGCCAAGCTCTTTGTCGGCACAGCGTGTGTGTGTAGTCTCGTGCATACATGTGTGTATGTAGTCTCATACATACATATGTGTGTGTAGTATCATGCATACATGTGTGTGTGCAGTATCATGCATACATGTGTGTGTGTGTGTAATCTCATGCATACATGCGTGTGTGTAGTCTCATTCATACATGTGTGTGTGTGTGTATGTGTGTATGTGAGCACATGTTTTATTCGCAACGCCCACGCGTATGTGTTTGTGTGGACGCGGTAATACTCATGAGCTTACCTCCATACTTGCAATACATCCACCATTGACTTATAACATAGTGTGTTTTGCCTACATACTTGTATCACATCTACCATTGGCTTATAATGTAGTGTGATTTACCTACATACTTGTAACACATCCACCATTGGCTTATACCATAGTGTGATTTACCTATATACTATCATTCCCCAATGGCAACAGCACAGAAACTTCCGTCCGACACAGCCGAGATGTTCGGTATCTCTTCTCAGCGCCAATCAGAAGCGCCTCACTTGTCCACGCAGCTGTCTGGAGGAGACCAGACACGCGCAGCCTCACAACAACAACAACGCGCACACACTCTCTCTCTGCCAGGCCCATCGGCAAAGCGTATCCTGAGTTTGGGGAGCAAACTTAACAACAGCACGCGGACGGGTGTGGGGGGTATGGTAACCCACCTCACATCCAGCCCCATTCCCAGGGGTAACCATGGCAACGAGCAACTGGGGGAAATGATTGGCGGGGGGAGCCCGCAGGGGAGGAATATCAGTCCGAGAAGTGCGGAACAGCAGGTGCGACAGGCGCACCAACAGTTCAGCAGAGATCGCAGCGGCATCTTCAGCTACGGCAGCGTATATAGTGAGGTGTGTGTGTTCGTGCGAGTGTGTGTATATGCTGAGAATTGCGTGTGTGTATGTGTATGTGTCTGTGTCTGTGTCTGTGTCTGTGTCTGTGTCTGTGTTTGTGTCTGTGTCCGTATGTGTTTGCACATGTATATGCATATGCGTATGCATATATATATATATATATATATATATATATATATATATATATATATATATATATATATACATACATATATATATATATAGTCCATGTTGTTTTCTGTTCTGAGAACAAATGCGCCATGGCAAATTCACCCATGCAGTTATCGTGGAGGTCTACCTTCATCCAGACTCCCAGCGCACACGCAAAGCTGTACAGATCGGTATTGTTCTGAATAAATCCGGTCAACACAAGCACAGCAGGCTGTCAAATGAAGAGTACGACTGAGCAGTAGACCCATATGTAGCCAAATCCCCGTCTATTCCTTCTGCATATTCCTACTGCTCTCATATATAGTTTCTCATATACAGCTTTACCCATCGATCTCATTGCTTCTGTGTATTCTATTACCCTCCTCCATATAAAGCGGTACAAACCGGTACCACGTGAGGTTGACCTGCACTCGACATCGAGCTCAGACGGGCACAGTACTGACAGCAGCAGCAACAGCGACAACGATACGGACGAAGGAAACGACCTCAACTTAGCACAGGACATATTCGATCTCACCTCACCCCTCGCCAGTGTCAGTCTGAGCTCACAAGAATCGGTAGGGCTGGTGCATGCGTCGGATATTTGTAGGGGATATAGGGATATCTGTTTGTATGGGATGTAGTGATATCTCAGTAGTGGATTCGTATGCG
The DNA here is from genome assembly GCF_001186125.1 of Sphaeroforma arctica JP610. Taxonomy (NCBI): domain Eukaryota; class Ichthyosporea; order Ichthyophonida; genus Sphaeroforma; species Sphaeroforma arctica. The sequence continues at coordinate 76,410 of NW_014040331.1, read as the reverse complement.
CATGTGTGTGTGTGTGTCTGCGGAGACGTGTACTATAGATACACACGCCGTCTTGGCATAGGACGTATTCGATCTAATCTCACGCCTCACCAGTGTGAGTCTCAGTGTCTCAGTTATATATAACATATATATACATATGTATGTATATATATATGTGTGTGTGTGTGTGTGTGTGTTTGTGTGTACTAATATATGCATCCGTGTATATATGTATGTATATATATATATATATGTGTGTGTGTGTGTGTATGTATGTAGGTATGTAGGTATGTATGTATGTATGTATTTATGTATATGTGTATATATATATCTGTGTGTCTGTATGTGGTTGTGTGGGTGTCTGTGTTGGTGTTGGTGTTGGTGTTTGTAAGCATGCATATATATATTATATATTTATAATATATATATATATATATATATATTTATATTTATATATATATATATATATATATATATGTATATATATGTATATATATGTATGTATGTGTATATATATATGTGTGTGTGTGTGTGTGTGCGTGTGTATGTGTGTGTTTATGAAATATTTGTCGGTACCTATATGCGCAACGAGCATGTGTGTCCGAAACGAAACACAAGATCGTTCAAATGGCGTTATATATGATCCAACTAACTTCTAATGATGTATCTGTCATATATGACATTGTCTGTATCGCGCCTATCCTTTTCAGGACTCCATTTGCTTTCTTCTATCCCACTCATGAGCCCATTTGTATAGTTAAACGAAGCTTTGAAGTACACATTCCTAATAACCTGTTTGCAAACACTGCCACGCAATGTTCGGTGTCTTCCTTGTCTATGGTCGTCTCATCTGTGGCATTCATTGGCTGTTCTGTGGCATTTTCTTGCATCCCGCAGTTTCTGATTGGTTATGAGTCTTGGGTTAAGACCACTGCCGACACAGCTCGGTCCGCAAACCCTGGACCTGCTGCCACCCTGGACGCACACGGCAGAGATCCCACATGGTGTGTGTGTGAATATATATATATATATATATATATATATGTATATATGTATATATATATATATATATGTATATATGTATATATATATATATATATGGTCATTTATGTATATGTACGTAAGTATATATGTGTTCTTATGTATGTAATGTACGTATGTGTATATGTGTTCTTATGTACGTATGTGTATATGTGTGCTTATGTATGTATATGTTCGTATGTGTATAAGTCTGCTTATGTATGTATATGTACGTATGTGTATATGTGTGCTTATGTATGTATATGTGCGTATGTGTATATGTCTGCTTATGTATGTATATGTACATATTTCTATATGTGTGCTTTTGTACGTGTATGTACATACGTTATACATGTACGTATACGGAAACACGGAAGACTTTGCATGTACATACACTTCGACGATGCTCGAGTGTAATTGCAGTATCAGTACTGTGCCAATGATCTCTCCACTGTGTGTGTGTATTACTACTGATCAATTGTGTGTGTGTGTGTGTGGTGTGTCTACTACTTCAGATCAATTGTGTGTCTGTGTGTATTACTACAGATCAATTGTGTGTGTCTGTGTCTGTGTCTGTGTCTGTGCGTGTATGTTTTGTGTGTGTGTGTGTGTGTGTGTAGGAGCCGTCATGTGCTGTCAAATGCTCCCAAATGGAGTGGTTGTGTATGAATCATCTGTGCTAACGTATTCAGTGACACTGCTGTCTTGTGAGACACTTGCTGTTCATGCTGAATTGCTGATGTACGTCTATGTAGATCGCGTTTAATCGTGTACAGCATTCTCGTATGCAGACTTTGGCGCTAAGCTCTGTCTTCCATAGCCCTGATAGCGTTATCGGCTGGTGTATACGTATTTATATATCATATTCTACATTTCATATTATTTAGGTAAGGGTATATCAAGAAATTGGGTCATTCTGCCCGGTCTTTTTCTACCATCTCGTATTGCTCACCCTATTTGAGGTGTTCTTTTTTGGGGGGGGGTTGGATTGTTTCTCAGTCGCTTCGTCCTTAGTACTCCTTCCAGTCACACATCTATTAGTCTTTGGCAAATATCATTAGACATCGCACGCATAGGCTTCACTTCTCCCTTCCCGCATACCTCGCTGATTCCAGGGTTTTTGGGTTTAATGTGTTTGGGTCCATATCTAATTCAGGTCTGTTTATTTCCTACCAAAGTTTCTCAATCTCCCAATCGGGGTTCGCACGTACACAAAGGCAACTCGACAGCAGTATCTGTAGCAGTGTACATATATAGAACGTACAGGGTTGAAAACACGCACCACTGTCCAGATGTTAAGGCTTCTGAGGCACGTTTCTTAGCAACGCTCCCAATTCGTTGGTGTGACTATACCCACCCTGACCCTACCCTCCTACCTGAGTACGGCTTGTCAAGGATGGATAGGTATAGTTCATCTCATAGGCGCAGCCACGCTGCATTGTGTATGTTTGAGACCATTTTCCCGTTAAACTGTACCGATTTGCCGACCCACTCCACACTGATTTGATCTCGTCACGTGTTCTATTTATAGGACATCTCAGTCCAGAAAAACACAGACCTCCCCCTGGGCGACGCCGGCTATTGTAGCGGATGTGCTGAGCTTTAGTGCAGACCAGGCAAGTCCAAGCGCATGCACGCAATTGTATTGGTTGTTTCTAAAGTGCATGACTTTTGGGTCGTAGAAACAGACTACCATGTGTTCGTCAGGAGCTCAATGTAGAAACGTTCTCTTGTTCTCGGCGTAGACACAACGCTTGCCCTCACTATGACAGGCTTATCTCTATTTGTTGATATGTATGTACGTGTATCACGATACTTTCTATATTTCTAATCCTGCCTATTGCACACGTGCAATTCAATACGTTGAAAAATATATTTCAAAGTGTGGCTGCGAAAGTACAATACATACAGCTCTAAAGTTTGTTATTTATAAACAAATAGATATAAATACACGCATGTGTGGACAACTATTCTCACTTATATCCGCATCCACAGGAATATAGTCATTTTCAAGGCGACCATTTGCGTCTACACATACACCAACACACACACCAAAGACATACCAACATGCTTTGTATCCCTTAGCAATACCTGCAATCCTTCTCCACGCGTACGCCTCTAGGGCGTACACACATCCATCAACACACGACAAACCTATAAACACACCTACGATACATCCTTTAGTATTTAAGCCATGCGCACCATCCTTGTCCACATACGCACACCTGCATAGCATACACACACACATCAACACACAACAAAGACCTACAGGCATATCTGATCAAGTCATGCCCACAATGCTTGTCCACATACACACACCTGTATAGCATACACACACTCATCAAAACACACCAAAGACCTACAGGCATACCTGATCAAGTCATGCCCACCATCCTTGTCCACATACACACACCCGCAGGGCGATGTGCAGTTCTGCTGTACGCTGGTGCAAGTGTTGGGGTGCCATGTGGAGTCCTTGCCACGCTCGTTTACGCAGCAGATGTTTGAGGAGTGGTTCTCGGCCTACATAGATATTCTGCACAGACGCAGTGAGTTTGCGCTGGCGAATGTGCTGATCAAGCAGAGCATAGTGCCAGCCATCAATGAGATCAATCAAGTATGTAGGGCGATGTCAGTATGATTGGTAGGTACGAGAGTAACCATCGAGAGTGTTGTTGGCGTAAGCATGAGTAGATAGTAGTTTGAGTACTTTCTAAGTCGTGTGTTGGAGTGTCTGTATATGGTATGATTGCGCATTCTGTGATGCATGAGTGTCAATGCATTGAAGTGTGCCCTTATGGATATTATATATATGTATATGTCTGTGTCTGTGTCTGTGTGTCTGTGTGTCTGTGTTTGCGTGTATATTCGGTCATAATTACATAGCATGAGTGTTTATCTGTGTATCTTTACGTTTGTTTATATGAGTCTAGATAATTGCCATTGACACCATCTAACATGACACCTTCTGGCATGACACCTTGGCAGGACTCAACAACGATCTACCTGTCGTGCAGTACATGCCTGAAGCCGCTGTTAGGCAACGGACCCGGTTGCAAGCACTGTCACTCGAGACTCAACAGCTTGTGCAGCCTTTGGTATGGCCATTGCGATGCGTATATCACGTGTGCGCAATCTAGATCATGTAGAGCGACACATGTATATACTTAATAATATTCACACATTGTATGTATACATAATGCAATGTACATATAAATTTGTGTATGTAGCTGCTTGAGTGGTACCTACTTCTGCCGGACGAAAGGCGAGCTACTGTATCTGCTAGCGTTAGATCTGAAAGATTGAGTACCATTGCTAGTGATTGCTTTTGATCATCGAAGCTTTTTCATTAGGCTCCTATAAGCGGAGTACCCATAATCATTTATTTTTTCTATTTTCCATATACATATTGAATACCTATACATTACGTTCATTAAGCATCATTGGCCGTTATGTTTGGGGGTGAGTGTTGTCGTATCTAAGGGTTTTCCGTTTAAAAACTTGCATGCTTTGAGTTTACTAATAGCACATTCGCTAGCAGGCGGAGATGTGGTTGATTCTGTAGTATGAGCAGGATGTGTTCGCCCAAGATATACTGTCAGCTGCCTTTGGCTTGGTTGGCACCATATTACCCGGTGGATATAGACTCTTTGCCTCCAATGTGCATGTTTCTATCCGTGTATTTTACTTGTACATATACTGCACATTCCAGCATAGTGCCTCTCATATAGTTCCCACCCGTATCTGTGGAGTGAGGAGTGGGAGCATGAGGGACATTTGCAGTACATGAATGATTGATTTCACAAACATTCTGAACCCTTATACGCGTACGCCACTGAATTCACACGTACATTTGGCTATTCACACACTAAAGTATACCTACATACTCATCCCCATACAGTCGCCAAGTGGTGGGAGGCCCGTACTTGTGGTGCCAGGGGTGTGGCCATGGAGGACACTTGCAGCACATGAACGATTGGTTTACCAAACAGGTGTTATGCCCTACGGGATGTGGCCACCAGTGCACGTTCCGGTAGAAAATATATAGAAACAGTAATGACATATACTGTGCAAGTAGCTGCGTGCGGCTTGGTATAGGGCTAGGGCAAGCGTCTAGAAAGAAGTCTACTATTGTAGACATAGTCTGTATAATAAAGTAATTAGTACTGTGAGTTGAGATAAGGGACTGATTTCTCTTGCGAGACTGAGAAATGTTGTTGCAGATATGTTTCACGGTGTATTCGACATCAACGCACCCCAACCTGCGGTATAGCTGTGAATAAACGTGGCTTTAAACCCCCATTGTGAGCCTATCGGTGGGATTAACGCGATAAGTGTCATAAAATCATCATTTGAATGAATGTCATAAAAATATCATTTGAATGAACGCGTTTGTATCCAGCTCTGTATGTTCCAGTATTTTTATGGGCGCGAGGTGCCCAACAAGAAGCTTATTAGCGATAAAGAGGAACATAATAATATACATTCTAATTCGTATTACTATAGCCGACATAGGTACATTGATATAAAGCTTCGATGTACCCTGTGTTGCAGTCAGAGTTTGTAAAAAAATGTAGTTGAAACCACTGACTTAGAAAACCCCCTTCTGATGGATGATGATGAGAGTGTTAGCTCCATGAACTAAGACGCCCCGACGCCAATAGCCCACTGATTAGACTCCTTGCCGAAGCATTCACTGAGCTACTGAAGGCGGGTACCATCCCCGCAGCCCTGAACTGCAGCCTCCTGATAGTGCACCCAAAGAAAGCCGATGCAGATATCACCTCCCCCGCCGACTTCCGCCCCATCACGCTTACGCAAATAGTCAGACGCATCTTTGAAAAGTGCTTTCTTAATCTGATTACGAGCCACCCCGGCTCTGCTACCCATGCTACCCAAGCTGGCTTCAAATCACGGTACTCCTGTCATACACAAGCACTTGCCGCCATGGAATCTGAGACACAGTCAGAAGAGGAGTGGAACGACGTCTGTCTGGACATAACCAAGGCATACGACAAGGTCGCTCTCCCACGCCTATAGGTACTTCTGCGTCACGCTGGAATGCCCGAAAACTGGATCAACTGCCTCCGCGCGCTGTTTGGGAGGGTCCCTACCCGAGTGATATACCGCGGCACGCTCTCGTCTCTATTCCATAGAACGAATGGCATCCTACAAGGCTCAATCGTCGACCCCCAGCTCTTTATTATCTACATAGATTCCTTAGCTGTCACGCTAGCACAATTTCGGCCCAAGCTCCTCCGCTCTTATTTATTTCTCGATAACACACGGATCCAAGCCCCTCGATCGGTTTCGCTCCAGCCCTTCTTAGATTACATTGATGCGTGGGGACGCAAATCTGGCCTCGAACAGGGTGTCATTAAACCCCGAGTACGATCTACCAACTTGCGACACGCGGCGCCAACCCTCCGTATATATGGTGAACTTATCACGCCGACGCTTGCAGATGCACCTTGGAACACACGTTACCTCCCCCTGAAACTGGCGCCCACACATGCCGAACCGAAACACTCCAAATACCTGGGGTTCCCACTCTCTCACGGAGTACCAGGAATCAACCTCGCTAGACATATGGAATCACTGGTTGCAGCATTGTCACTGGGTATCGCCTCTTTCCGCGCTTATGGCTTCCATGGCTTCAGCTGGCGACACCCCCACAACCGACTGGTGATGTTCAAAACATTCATCCTATCCACGGCTACATATGGGCTGAACATTATTGCCTGGGCTCCGCCTATATTGAAGGATGCGTTGGGCCCCCTATTCGAGCGCTTTAACTCAGCACTCATCCAAGCAGCAGCCATCATCACGGGCACTAAATACCCTCGGTTTCCCAAACATCAAACAAGCTTACTTCACTTTTGCGGCCTGCTACCCGCGCGACCATTCGCGGACTACCTCGGAGGTTGCCTGGGAATACAACTCGACTCAAAGGCAAGCACAAATCCACTTACCCCTCTGACGCATCCCGCCTGGGCCCACGATAAACCATCACTGCGCTTCCCGTACAGTATCTATGCTCACCTGAAAACTGTACACAAAACCACGGGCGGGCGTACACCCGACCATGTAGCCCTCCGCCAACGCTGTGACGACATCAGGATGAACTCAACAAAACGTTGGTCCAACAAGGAGATCGCGGCAATGGCCCGGCGCCAATATTACTACCAACTGGTTATGGGTAAACCGCCAACCTCAAACCAAGACACAGCCAGACACGATAGCTTCAATCGCTGCTTCAAGTCTACACTAATCCGGCTCTGTGCTATGATTGTAACGAATACGTACATGTTCACATTGCTCGACTACCGCACATACGGCTGTCTCTGCCCTGTCTGCCCCGGTAGCCACAAGTTCACTACCAGCCACTTTACCTGCATCCAACAACTGATTCGACGCATCCTGGTGGGCCCGAAACTGCCGCCCATTGGCCCTGACCTCCTTCAGCAATTACAGGAGTACTACGACTTCCACAGTATCTGGACCCTCCACGAACACCTTGGATCTTTTCTCCAGCATGTTGAAGAACCACCGTATCCTCGCTCGTCCCTGACACATCAACAGATGTTTCCCATACCCCGGCTAATCACGCTGTTGAAATACTACTTCCAAATATCGGTTCAAACCAAATCACCGCGCTTGTTGGTTCCGACTATGATACTTCCGATCCAGGCCAGACAATACATATCGAATTCATCCGTGGTCTGGTGCGGCATTGGCTTACCCCCATCCTCGCTTCTCGACCGGATTATGACGGATAACCTGGTCGTTCTCGGTATTTCGTACTCTTCACTAACCCATTCCGCGGCACTACACGGCGCAGACCCGATCCGTAACACAGAGGTGGGTACTCTACTTAGTAGGTCAGCAAGCAAATATATGGAACATGCGATAGTAACAGTGTTTTGTCAACATCGGCCCGAATTGACTCAGCACATATCTTCCATTGTCGACTCACTTGGCCCAAGCTTCAAACGGGAATTTACTGACCACTTCTTCCCATCAATCTTTCCTGAACCACTACAGCGACTATGAGAGTCATACCATATGTTCATACATTGTATCATACATACTTGCCATTTTTGAAATAAATTATATTATCCCTATGCAACAGTCACAACCTATGCTAAGAAGCATCATGTGATCAGCGTGAGATTTAGTGGCATATAAGTCGAAATAGCATATCATCGAAGTGTTAAAGTGTTCTGCAGAAGGTTTCTCATACTGATAATATAAGTTTTTACCGTCGGTGTTCCCCATACCGCTTGAATTGGAAGCCCAAGCACTTCCAAAATACACGGGGAGAATATTACAACGTTTCCGTCCGATTGCTCTGCAACAGTTTGATTAAGGTGTACCCCAACCGTTTGTTATCCCAAAAAACCCCTCCGTATCCTCCTCAGGAGAAACTACAATGGGCACATCCTCCAGCATGGTATAAAACGTGAGAAACCACGTCGCGCCAGCCATACTGGGACCGCTACTACTGCGTTCGCGCTCTTAAAAAAAGCGCCACCGTTACCTTGCTATGGCTGCTCACTTCGGATGCATACTCATTGCCGCTCCCGTCTAACCTGCTTCAGCCCAGCAACTGATATCTTCGTTCGTATCATATGGCACAGATAGCATGGGTAGTGCGTCAACAGGTTTGCACTGTTCCAGTGGCCATCCAAACGTCACTCTACGTGCAACGGAATGAAACACTGTATCCATCACATCCGGGCCAAGCCGTAACGGGCAGTCTCCCAATACTTCGAAATGCTCCAAAATATGCTCGACCACCGCATCAATGCAACTAGCCGTCTCCAACGCACGCCGCACATTTTGCTGTTTCGCTTTCGAAGTGTCCGAAGTAGCAGCCTACCCTGTAGAAGGTTCTTCAACGGTTTATGATCACTGTGTATATGAAACGTAAGACGTGCTCGCATGACCATGAACACGCCATATGCACCAAAAGCTCTGTCGCACTCATCTCTAAGTCAGTCACATGATGATATTCATTATCGACGGTTTTAGCGTTCGCTATTTCAATTATCGTAGATACCTCGTTTATCTTTGGACAATCCGGTTGAGCCTATGGTATTTCCTCTCCCCTGTTGTCCCTCACTTGTCTGAGCACTCTTCCCATGCCTCGTGGTAAAGGTAGCGACAACTAACCAGGACTAGTGTGGACCATACAAGAAGAATTGGTACTACAGTAGTGGGTAATAATGACAATGCCATTGTGGAGGAGGCTGAGTGTGTATGCAGCATACAGTACACTGAACATTATTGCTACAGTCTACAATCACGATCGTTTGATTACGAATTTATGAAACAATCGATTCCGGAATAGTGACCAGTTCGGATCGTAAATGGTTTAATATTCGTAGAATCGATCTACAGAAAAACTCACCAGGAATCACGCGGCTATTGCGTACCGTAGGGGCGGACGGGCCAATCACGCTTATCGAGTGCGGGTAATGTAAGTGACCCATTGTTCGTAGAATGAAACTACAGAAGTAACTATCAAGAATCACGTGGTTTTAGTGTATCGCAGGGCCGATGGGCTCATTTATGACGCCTTTCAAGTACGTGTAATGTAAGTGCCAATCATGTTGCTGAAGTAGCAAACCTATTCAACACCTGCTGCCATCGTTCGTAGGATGGATCCGCAGATGTAACCATCAAGAATCACGTGATTATAGTGCATCACAGGGGCGAATGGGCTTATATAATACGCCATCGAGAGCTGAAGTAATACATGTGTTAAACTCGTGAAATCGGTTTCTGTAGAATGTTTCTACAGAAATATCATTTTTGGATCACGTGGCTAAAGTGTATCGCAGGAACGAACGGGCTCATTTCTTACGCCTATCGAGAGCGTGTAATGTATGTGTCAATCATGTTGTTGAAGTAATACACAAGTTTAACGTCTGTAGTCATTTCATTATTACCATTTGTGCCCGGTTGATTATTCGTTACGTTTCATGTACAATATAGGAAAGATTATACGTCCATCCATCGTGCCAAATACTAGTAAAACTACTGGCTCGTGTTGACAGGCGAAAACTATACAAATCTACACTTGTTGATAACATTACAGTTCAGATTCAAACAGCATCCCAGATAAATACCTGGAGATGAACCATTGTGCAAAGATACCAATTTATTTGTCCCAGCTTAGTTCGGTCTATCGCGTCTGCCTTTCACCCAATCTGCGAACTACAACAGTTCATTTCCGCTACACATGGCAGCCATTAGTCCCAGCTTAGTTCGGTCTATCGCGTCTGCCTTTCACCCAATCTGCGAACTACAACAGTTCATTTCCGCTACACATGGCAGCCATTAGCAGCACTGCATCGCCATACCCGATAACGTAAATGTGGTGTCATGGTTTTACAGTGCCGGCTTTCCGAGTGTATCGCTAGTTCACCGACATACCATCGTCCTACTAGCCCACCGTAGTTTGGATTGTTAAACTCGACTACGAGGGTCAATTCGGCAATATGATGCCATATACCCGCTTGCAAACAATTCTCCAGTTCTCGATTGTATCTAAACATTCCATTGGTTCTCGACAAACGGCAGCTGAGAGTCCGGCTGAGCTTTTCCGAATGTCACAGATGTATGTGTAGAAGGACTCGATCTAAATGATATCCATGGCAACAAGCACCGCCGGTCGTGAACTACTCCAAATTGAACCTAATGCGTTTCTAAGACCTATATATCGGCGGTTGACAGTCTGTTTGTGCACCGAACACACATCTCTGTGATAGGTGACTACTCACATGTGGTACTGTCTGATACACAAATGCTATGCGACCACGTACAATAGATTTGATATTTCGTGATTACAATGCGCGACCTCGTACTGGCGGTGTGTGACTACTGCACACGGTGCGTTGCGATAACTTTGGATATGGGTATTTATACGCATACTATATATATATATATACAATGTATTTACATACACATGTATATGTAGATATGTTCAAATACATACATACATACGCTTTATATATGTATATATACATATACATACATACAAGTATATATATAGATCTTATTTATACATATACATACATACATGCATATATATATATATATATATATATATATATACGTACATACATATATATTTATATGTGCATATATATATATATATATATATACATATACGTACATACATATATATATATATGTGTGTGTGCATTAATATATATATTTATAAATATATAATATATATATTATACAATACTTGTATACATATTCCATATTCCTACATACACAAACGATTCGTGATAAAAGCCTTTCTGCCTCTATTTATGTCATATACAATAGCATATCCGGAGCATGCGCGTACGCATAAACTCGACAGGCGTCAATGGCTGATCATAAGTATGTACTACCCACACATCCACCAACAATTTTGCCGTGTACACACAACTGAAATATTCCCACGATCGCCTAGTCTCACTGTTCATAACTGACTTTAATACCTGGTCACATTCTCCTCGTCGTGATCGGGCAGCCTGTTTTCGCTGTGATACAGAAAATGTTTTTCTTGATTAGATGAGGATGTAGTTAACGATGATCCACTACGGGTAGAATTGCCCCCCACACCCGCATTGCCACTACCAACAGAGATTCGGTCGCGAGCGGCATGTGCTTCGACTGTGTCAGCTGATTCAGCATCTGTTGGTGCCTCGAAGCCCTCTACCAGAACATCCATGTGAAGTTTACCGTATCCTGCGCGACAAGAATAAAAGTAATATACATGAATAGAAATTGGGCTGGAGGATTCGAAACTAGCGTGCAAAATTCGCCAAAAAAGATTTTATGGCCGAGTGCAGAAGTAACACAACTACTAACAGAAAACGTATTCAACGACCTTATAAATGTAGATACGTGTGCACTTGAATTTATTTATATATATATATAAACATGTATACATGTATGTATATATTTAAATATGGATATATACATACATACACACAGACCGAGATACATATATATGTATAAGTATATATATATATATGTATTGTATATATATATATATATATATATTATACATACATACACACATATATATATATGCACACAGACACACACACGCACACATAGACACACGCATATATATATATATATATATATATATACATATATATATATGCCTACATATTATATACCCATATTTGTATATATTTATTCAAATAAAATTAGATACATATTTATATACTTGTATCTACAAACATACACTCATATATATATACTTGTATATACAAACATGCACCCATATATATATATAAACATAAAACACATATATATATAAATAAATATAAATATAATTTGATATATATACAT
>NW_014040331.1:52294-59662 GCF_001186125.1 Sphaeroforma arctica JP610 | reverse complement strand
ATATATATATGTATGTATATATGTATATGCATATGTATACATATGTATATGTATATGTATATGTATATATGCATATAAATATATATATATATATATATATAGTATGCATCTCCTATTACATATCTGTAACAATTATGTGATGATATTCACTAGCATGCTTGGCATTGAGGATTTAATTGTGTATGTGTCACATGTGTTCCGGAAATGCGTACGAGCGCGATCCTGAGCTGCATACGTACTGGCTTATTTTGACAATAGCTCACGCACGCACTCGTGGGCATAGTCCATTTTTTGTGTAAGTATGCATGCACCTTTGTTGGATATTGTTATGTATATTTAACCATATCGTTCATGGATAGTATTAAGTATAATTAACCATATTATTCACGGATAGTATCAAGTATAATCAACTATATCATTCATAGATAGTATGAACTATAACCAATTGCACCACATCGCGGTGGCGGCCCCTTCCAACGTAAAAGTTCGGTACATATTTCTTATACTGCGGTGCATTTGCGTTCCCATCACAGTTGCGTATCAGTGGGCTGGAAGCCCTACTGCTACTGTGCCAAGAGATGTCGCCGATGGTTGCACGCCACACGGCACGCATGTACGCTATCATTGATTGCCTTACGGACAAGAAACAGGAGGTATGTTTGAGTGTATGTGTATGTGTATGTTTATGTGTATGTGCATATATGCAAGTGGATACTGGATCTTTGGTTGCATTCTGCTTGTGCCTGTGTATTTCATTTGACTTCCTCCTTTACTGTATATGCATGCGTGTATATATTCCATGTGTATATATGTATGTGTGTGTATATTGTATAATGCATGTGTGTGTATATTCTGTGTATATGTGTATGTGTGTAATATTTGCATGTGTACATATGTATGTGTGTATATATTCTATGTGGATATATGTATTTATGTATATATTGTATATATGCATGTGTGTATATATTTTATATATGCATGTGTGTATATATTCTATGTATACATATGTATGTGTGTATATATGTATGTGTGTATATACCAGCTGCATGTCACTCGCCAACGCTATGGGTGAAAGTTATGAAACGCGTACCATCAATATGGCCTGTGGTTGGCAAGTGCACGCACCCGACGTGTGTTAAAATAAACTTATCGTTTAGACTTAACGAGAGCAACACATGAACATACACTCTTGGTGTGTGCGGTAGTATTGGGACACTGGTGCCTCGTGCGTGGTCTGCGCATAGACACATGTGACTGCAAGGGAAGTGCAAGTGAATAACTGTGTGACAGGGACACAGGGGCTTAGGTAGACGACAGTCGCATGTGCCAAACAATGAACTCCAAGACTCTGTAGTCATAAACTTAATGAAACAAATACGTACGGTAGGAGAACATAGCCATGGGTCCGAATCAACTTGTGTTTGTCAGCTATGCGTACGCGTTAGACGGGAAGTACCTGGAAACCCAATACCTCATGTGCTAATTCGAAGCGTGTGTTCTGCCCCGTTAACGTTTTCTCGGATCACGCGTCTGCACTAGTGTCTTGCATTGGTGTTCTACAAAGCTTCATAGCCTTTCGCGCGATTGTCGCAAATGCGCTGATTTCGGCTAGTCCTCTTTTGGTTGGTTGACTGGGATTGTCGCAATATATTTATATACATATTCGCATGTTTCTGACGGATATTCTCTGAATGTCGTATATTCTTTAAATGTCGCATATTCCCTAAATGTCGCATAAACAAACTTTCAGGTCAGAGACGGGGTGTTGGCAGTCTTCCTGCAGTTGGCGATCATTACAACCCCCAAGACCGTTACCGAGAGACTGCAGCCTGCTTTCGCGCACAAGGTTGGGCATGTTTTGTACAGTCGTTGTTATTGCACGTGAACACGGCCACTTGGTCGAATGAGGCCGTTGTAGCAGTGGCTTACGGGGTTATATAGAAGGTGTTTTTAATATTATATAGGAGTTTTTAACAGCTGTTATATGGGAGGTGTTTTTGACAGCTGTTATATAGGAGGTGCTTTTAACAGCTGTTATATAGGAGGTGTTTTTAACAGCTGTTATATAGGAGGTGTTTTTAACAGCTGCTATATAGTAGGTGTTTTTGACAGCTGTTATATAGGAGGTGCTTTTAACAGCTGTTATATAGGAGGTGTTTTTAACAGCTGTTATATAGGAGGTGTTTTTAACAGCTGCTATATAGTAGGTGTTTTTGACAGCTGTTATATAGGAGGTGTTTTTGACAGCTGTTATATAGTTGTTTTCGACAGCTGTTGCCACTCGGATTTACAGATATCGATTGTAATCAGGACAATCCATAGGCCCATTTCTTGCCCTATGTTTGGTCTGTTTTCTTTTTTGTGCTTTCTTCTCAGTGCCATCAGATATTTCATCCCCGCATCCACGATATCTGTCCGTGTGTGTGCGTTTGCGCGACAGAACCGCTCTCCGCGGAATGTTTTAACTGAACATTGTTTACGCACGAGAAAATACCATGCGCATGACCAGTGGCTCTGTTCTGATTGGCTGCGTAACCTTGAGCTTAGATGTCACGCACCGGCACGCATCTGGTCACAAGCGCATGACCTTGTAAAAATTTATATGCATACATACATATATATATATGTATATATGTATGTATATATATATATATATATATATATATATATCATATTAATATAGTATCTTGATATATTGTTTGTCATTTTGTTTTAGTGTTATATTATTATATTACTATATTATATGCTATATATATATATATATATATATATATACATATATATATATATATCATATTAATATAGTATTTTGATATTATATTGTTTTTTTGTTATATAGTGTTAGTGTTATATTATTATATTGCTATATTATATGCTATATATATATATATATATATATACATATATATATATATATATATATATATATATATCATATTAATATAGTATTTTGATTTTATATTGGTTTTTTGTTATAATGTGTTAGTTTTATATTATTATATTGCTATATTATATGCTATATATATATAACTTGAGATTGCCGCCAATACGCACGCTTTCGCCCAGGCCTCGCCATCGGCGTGAGCCAAACCACCAACCTGTACATCATGCACCTTAATAGTTTTCTAGGTCATTACATGGACGCGTGGCTCTTTTGGTTTATCTTCATTGTGGATGGTTCTTGAGGTTTATCTTCATTGTGTATAGTTCTGGGTCTCGGGTGTTCACGATGTCTCGTGCTCAAGAAGGACGCGTGTACGTGACAAAGACATCGCGCCAATCTGCTTCTTTTGCCTTGAGCCCCGCACCTGCTACCTGACTTTGACCTGTTGACCTGCGACCCGTTACACTTCGATAGGGCCATGACAACTATCAACCCCGCCAAGCACACCAAGCCTGCTCGCAGTTACTCTGCAAAGCAGATTCTGGGTATATATACCAGCATTTATATATATATATATATGTATGTATATATCTATAGATATGTATGTATTTGTATTTGTATATATATATATATGTATATGTATATATATAAATATATATATAAATATATATATATATATATATATAATTCTACGTATGCACTCGTACATACATACTGACGTGATTATCACATGCACTTCCAGGCGTGGACAATTAATCAGCAAGCGCTGGTCATCACAAAAGAGCTGCTGAAAGTATACAAAGCTCAGGTATAGCGGCACATGACTTGTGCAAGGGAGCGTATGTTGTTGTGTTGTTTTTCTATATACGGTTCTGTACATTCCTCTGTAGGACCTGTGTCTCGTCAGGTTTGCTGTCTGTGGCTTTGCATTTGTGCTCATTGCAGATCGTGTACGTCTTCTGTTCAGACAGATTGGCGTTATAAAAGATTGGTCTTTCTGGTTTGTAGCATTTTTCTTTTCTTTTCTGTTTAATTTGTCCAGTATTTTTTAAGGCGTTCATATCCAATACAACCGAAACATTGAGAGACTCGCCTTTATATTAACGTTTATTTCTATGTTTCTTATCGCAGCTCATCGATAGTGTATTAATCAACCACGTGTTCAAGCTGTTGAGCGCCGCCAAACCAGATGTGCGCGAGGAAGCTACCAGCACACTAGGTACGCACGCATACAGTCTTGCACACATACATATGTATGTGAATGTACTAGGTGTATATTCTTGCGTATATAAATATATATATGATATATATGTATATATATATACTCAATCCACACAGGACATATACAACATACAATCGAACATCCACTAATGACACACTACACACCTACCATCTTAACTTTGACTAAATGTACACAGCGTGTATGTACGAGCTATTGGATCACAACAACCGACCGAAGTTCCGAAGTGGTATTGAGCGCCGCAGACAACCCGGCCACTCCTTAGATACCGTCTGGGCTGCGCTTAACAACGTCGACAAGTGTTCGTATGTGAAAAAAAATTGCGTGCGTTTTTATTTGCACGCGGGAAAAACTAAGTTATGTTCTAGCTGACGAAGCTGGATGGATAATGTTATGCTTAGTATGTGAGCTAGGTCGAGTACTTGCACTCTACGCTGCGCTTAACAGTCTGGACCGATCGGCTCACTCCCCTGCTAGTGTCTCCCAATAGTCTTGACTGAACAGGCTACACACAGCAAGCGTGTACCTTAGATAGAGACCACCTAGATACAGATGTGCCAGTCGAGTACGGCGCATCGACGCTGTCTCATGCTATAAGCCATGGTTTGCTACAAGTCCTGTATCCAGGGCATCTGTACTTGTCTTGCACCCAAACAATTATCCGTTCACATACATGCACCTTGTACATGTTTTTGGTCTCAGGCCAATACTCAATGTAGTTAGTCTGTGCCCTGTCTTTGTACAGAGCTCCTCCGCCCGAGACGTTCCCAACACCTCCGAGTAATTCCCAGCCAGGTAGGTACCAACATAAACGACACGTGTGGCGTCTGTTTTTAATTGCTAACAGCTTTACCTACTATCCTGCTATTGCTGAAGTGCATATGGCATGGTAGGTGCATATGTATGTATATGGAATAGCCAATTCAGGTTCGTATCAGCTTCAATAGTTGTTCTATCATACAGCCCTCTGAAGATTGAGCTCGTAGTGTTTCTATACAAGTCTCTTGACAATAGTCTCTTGGCAATCGTTTCTCGATAGAAGTCTCTTGACGATATTCGTTGGACAATAGTCTCTTGACAAAAGTCTCTTGTCAATAGTCTCTTGATAGTCCCACGACAATAGTCCCGCGACAATAGTCTCTTGGCAATAGGTTGCGGGACTGTGGAGATCATCTATCTACACACTGCATTTTAATCCACGACATGTGAGCATCGTAGCAAACACAGAAAAAATCACGCGTCAACCCAATCTCTTCACTATTTTCTCACGTGACGAAATAACGCTCATCACAGTCGCCACCAGGCCAATGGCGGCCGTACCCACACCTAAAAGGGAACCGTCGAAAAACAAGACCACCAAGTCCAAATACACCCTCATCGACGAGCACGAGTTCTCGGACTTCTCCAGCTGCGAGCCCTTGCGTTGGGTATGGGTGGTGTACTCTGTGGTGTGCATTCCCTGGGATGGTGATGATATATACATATATATATGTGTGTGTGTGTGTGTGTGTGTGTGTGTGCGTTGGGTATGGGTGGTGTACTCTGTGGTGTGCATCCCCTGGGATGGTGATGATGATGTGTGTGTGAGAGAGAGAGAGGTGTCTGTTTCCGACGTTGTAGGTATCTCTAGTCGTGAACGTATGCGTTGGCGTAGTGGCGGTGGTACTTCCTTCACTACCCGAGGCGAGGCTGGCCGTAGCCCTAGGACCAGCCACACCGCCTGTGGGCGAGTCTGGGATGCCATGTGTGTTCATAGTTATTGGTGCCGTTGTGCGTGCGAGTTACCATTTGCTGTGTGGGGGGGGGGGGGGTGGATGTATGTACAGGGTTTAGGGCTTGAGTGTTTGGTTATATTCCAGCACTTGTTTATGTAATGCCCCTAATCGGCAGATATATGTCTATCGTTGATTTCGGGTTCGCCATATCCGCGACGGCGGTGTGCGCTGGCTCAGTGCAGAGGTGTGTATGTGAGTGTACAAGTGTACCTGTGAATCACCACTGTGTGTAGACACTCTTGTCGACAGGTCAGTACAGAGGTGTGTATAGAGTGGTGTGAAAGAATAATACTACGGATCTAAACGCACACCAAGAAACGGGCCTACTCGCCTATAGTCCGTTCTTTTGTTTCTGCACGTCCTCGCACACATCTGTGGAGGTAAAGAACACTCGTTTATAGTCCATTTCAATACATCCACTTACTTACATACATGTCCAGACAAACAAGGCTACCCATTAAAAGTCCATCATATACTATTTCGCATACTCATACACAGCTACAGACAAACAGGGCCACTCATTAATGGTCCATCCATATACGATTTCACATACTCACACACACCTACAGACAAACAGGGCTACTCGTTTATAATCCATTCCTATGCCATTTTGAATGTCCCCACTATAGGCTGTGACTTCAGACATGCTGGAAGGCACCATTACACGGTTGGAGAAGTTCTCGGTTGAAGACTGGGACAAAAGGCGAGATGGTAATTCAACAGTTTTTCAGTATTTGCATCAGCGATTGTATGTTTGCTATGTCACTGGTTAGTGTATGTATATATGATGTACTTGTATGTTTGCTATGTCACTGGTTGGTGTAAGTATATATGATGTACTTGTATGTTTGCTATGTCACTGGTTGGTGTAAGTATATATGATGTACTTGTATGTTTGCTATGTCACTGGTTGGTGTAAGTATATATGATGTACTTGTATGTTTGCATCAGCGGTTGTATCTTTGCTATGTCACTGGTTGGTGCAAGTATATATGATGTACTTGTATCTTTGCATCAGCGGTTGTATGTTTGCTACGTCACTGGTTGGTGTAAGTATATATGATGTACTTGTATCTTTGCTATGTCACTGGTCGGTGTAAGTATATATGATGTACTTGTATCTTTGCTATGTCACTGGTTGGTGTAAGTATATATGATGTACTTGTATGTATGCATCAGCGGTTGTATGTTTGCTATGTTACTGGTTGGTGTAAGTATATATGATGTACTTGTATCTTTGCTATGTCACTGGTTGGTGTAAGTATATATGATGTACTTGTATGTTTGCATCAGTGGTTTTATGTTTGCTATGTCACTGGTGTAAGTATATATGATGTACTTGTATGTTTGCATAAGTGATTGTCTGTTTGTTATGTATATATATATATATATATATATATATATATATATATATATATATATATATATGTAGTGTGTGTGTGTGTGTTGTATTATGTAGTACTACTACC
>NW_014040331.1:50458-52274 GCF_001186125.1 Sphaeroforma arctica JP610 | reverse complement strand
AGTTAGTTAGTTAGTTTAGTTTAGTAGTTAGTTAGTAGTNTTTTNTATATATATATATATATATATATATATATATATATATATATATATATATATATATCGGTGTGTGTGCGTTTGTCTGTATCATGTATGTACACCCACTATTTCTCCTGCCTGTGAGGCCTCACGGCCAGGTAAGACAAATTTCAATATTGCGAGTGAACCCGAATAATGGAACGATATATTCATAGGCCAAGACACGCTTAAGCATCAGAACATAGTTCATACTAAAACCTGGAGTATCCGCTGAGTCTCTCACTGGACCTGAACGTTTATGAAAGGTTCAGCGAGCAATAACCCCATGAACACATGTTTGTCGTAATAAACGTTATGAACACGTGTTTATCGTAATATAAGTTATGAAAGAATATTAAATGTGTGTTATTAACTGTGTGTTGTTGAATGTGTGTTCTTAACTGTGTGTTGTGTTTACATGGCAGAGTTGCGGACGATGCGAACGTACCTCAACAGTGACGTCACAGCCCTGCCAGACTACATGTCACAGGCCAAGCGCATCATCCCGTTCATCGGGGACAACATGGTATGTTATACTAATAGTAGTATTATACTGTGTTAATGGGAGACCACATGGTATGTTACATTTAACAATAGGATTAGAATGTGTTGATGGGTGACCACATGGTATGTTGTATTTAACAGTAGGATTAGAATGTGTTGATGGGTGACCACATGGTATGTTGTATTTAACAATAGGATTAGAATGTGTTAATGGGAGACCACATGGTATGTTATACTTAACAATAGGATTAGAATGTTTTGATGGGTGACCACATGGTATGTTGTATTTAACAATAGGATTAGAATGTGTTAATGGGAGACCACATGGTATGTTATACTTAACAATAGGATTAGAATGTGTTGATGGGTGACCACATGGTATGATGTAATTAACAATAGGTTAGAACGTGTTGATGGGTGATTACATGGTATGCTGTATTTAACAACGGTACAATCATGTGTTGATGCCAGACAACAATATGTTAAAAACTTATCCACCATACACATTTAACTCGAGCTCACAAATGTCGATAGACAGTCCTATTACTACCAACGCCCACCACCCACAGTACTCACTGACACACCCTATCAACCACTCCCATGGCCCAGGCCCTGGACTTGAGGTCTCAGGTGTCCAAGGAAGCGTGTGTGACTCTGTGTCATCTGGCCCAAACTATGGGACCGCACTTCAAGGTATTTGTCCCGGAAGTCATCAGCGTGCTCATGCGGCTCCTGCATCGCAACCAGGTGGGTGCTGTGGGTATTGGGTTTTCTACACGTGGTTTTTGAGACTGTCTTTTTTTTGTATGTATATGTATATATGAATATATATATATATATACATATATATATATATATATATACATATATATATATATATATATATGTATGTATGTATATATATATGTGTGTGTATGCGTGTGTTTGTGTGGACCAATACTGAGATCATACTCAGTTAACAGATGGCAAAATTACGAACACACGTCCGCAACTACGGTTTACAATGTTCTGTCGGATATGTACAAACTCTGAGATATAGTCGAGTAACGCAAAAAAAATTCTCTGCAGTTTTTTATACAGTGCTCGGATTGTACAATGAAACGGATTCTCACCGCATGCGCCAATCCCGCGCTGATCTCCAAGGTGTTTGTGCCAATCATACGCGACAAGTTCGATCTGATCCGTTCGAAAACGGCCGAGTTGATGGTAAGTATTATATATATATATATATATATATATATATATATATATATATATA
>NW_014040331.1:43341-47450 GCF_001186125.1 Sphaeroforma arctica JP610 | reverse complement strand
TTCGGAAAGCGTTCAAGTAGTACTTAACGCCTTATACCGAACCCATCCAGACAAAGTGATCTTGAGATGTAGTACTTCGTAAAGCGTTCAAGTAGTACTTAACGCCTTATACAGGACCCATCCAGATGAAGTGATCTTGAGATATAGTACCTCGGAAAGCGCCACATCAGTAACTCAAACCCTAAAACATGCATTGTAGCATACACACATCAGTGTGTCATGCCTGTGCGCTCGGGTATATTCCACTTAGTAGCATAGCAATGACCCCTAACCCCTCCATTCGATCGCCCTAAACAGCTTGTTTGTCGGTCTCAAGCCGTCCAAGTTCAAAGAAATGTTACAGCGTGAACGGATCAAGCACGGATTGGGGTTAGAAGACGCCAACACCTGCATCAGCCGCAAGGATATCAGTCGCACAGACATGACAACACGCACACAAACATCTGTCCACAGCCCTTACGCTGCCAGAGGAGTGCAGGCACAGGCACAGGCACACACACAAGCACACACAAGCACACATGCACAGCCAGCTATGATGGCTGCGAATGAAGCAACCCCGGTGCGTATGAAGGTAGGACTACATACATGTATGAAGCATATGCATACATGCACGTGCATTCTACTCACATACAGACATGCACGTGCATTCTACTCACATACATACATGCACGTATGTACCACATACATACATATATGCACGTACATGCTACAGATACATACATGCATGCACGTACATACTACACATATACATACATAAATGTACATACTACACACATACATACATAAATCTACATACTACGCACATACATACATAAATCTACATACTACACACATACATACATGCGCGTATGTACTGTATGCATACATACATGCACGTACATATTACACTATTACCTACATGCACGTCCTAGCTACACACATACATACCTACATGCACGTCTATGCTACACATATACACACCTACGTGCACGTCTGTGTTACACACGTACATACCTACATGCACGTCTATGCTACACACATACATACATGTACGTACATACTACACATATACATACATGCACGTACATACACGTATCGCCATTACAGGTACATCCCTTTCGCTATCTACATCCGACATTCAACACCCGCATGAGCTTACCCATCAATCTTAAACCCTAAACTCTAAACCCGCACAAATGCTTACCTACACCTTCGCCCAATGTCTGTGCACAGTCCTCCGTGTCCACACGCCCTGCCAGTGCTATGCGAATCGGTCGACCGGGCCAAGCCCCCACTAACAGGAGGTGAGTGTATACGTATACGCAGTTGTTGTGTGTGTCATGTACATGTACGGGAAACCGGGATGTATTGCGCAATACCGGGACGGGGTGCACGGACTGACGCGATGGATAGACTGGCCGATGAGCCTATGAGTCGGTAACATGGGAGTGTGGGTGTTGTTGGGAGTTGGAGTGGGTGCTGGTATGCGGGATATACCCACAAGCGTACTAGGGTTTAGGGTTTCACCCCTACAACAAGTACCAAGTGGAAGTAGCAGCGGTTGTTACTATGGCGTGTGTGTATTCATATCTGTGTACGATTGAGTGTTTATAAATAGTCTTTGATGGATGCGTTTAGAGTGTGTGAATAGTTTGAGTGTGTTACCATGGCGTGTGTGTATTCATATCTGTGTACGATGGAGTGTTTATAAATAGTCTTTGAAGGATGCGTTAGAGTGTGTGTAGTTTGAGTGTGTTACCATGGCGTGTGTGTATTCATATCTGTGTACGATGGAGTGTTTATAAATAGTCTTTGAAGGATGCGTTAGAGTGTGTGTAGTTTGAGTGTGCTACTATGGCGTGTGTGTATTCATATCTGTGTACGATGGAGAGTTTATATACGGTCTTTGATGGATGCGTTAGGGTGTGTGTGTAGTGTGAGTGTGTGTTACAATGGCGTGTGCGTATTCATATCTCTGCAAGATGCAGTCGTCAACGGAGTCTTCGAATCCCAATTTCCAGAAAATCTGGTTTTTATTTTATATTCATTTATTTTGCATGTCCACGTTGCAGCACTGGCGCTGTAGCTGGTACGGCTGGTAAAGGATCCCGAAGTTCGGCCGCTCTTTTTGGCGCGCGAAGTAACGGACACAGCGCATTTACGAATAAAGCCTCACATCCAATGAGATCCACGACGGCAGCTCAGCTAAAGGTGAGTCTGAGACTTGGTAGTAAACGTCATGAACGACCTGGTAAACGACATCTGCCACAGAGTTAGTGTCTTTATGGTTCATACGTTGTGAAGTGGCTTTAGTTGAAGTAAGATGTGGTATTTTATTCGCTCCATTTGTGTTTTTATCGGTTGTAGTTTTATTGTCCGAACGTGTAGCAAGATGTGATTGTTTAGAAGAGTGTCAATCTACACTGGATCTAGCTCACAGGACACACTTAGGTATATCCTATTATATTCTTATTTCTTATTTCTTATTATATTGATATTATATATACATATATATATATATGTTTGCGTGTGTGTATATATATATATATATATGCATATATATGTATATGTATATGTGTATATATATATATATAATGTGCGTGTGTGTGTGTGTGTTTCTCTGTTCTTTGTTACTTAGAGATTGAGAGTTCTACACGCGTTAAGCTTTGTATGCACATCCATACCCCACTCTTCATACTTCGAACACGAGTAACATCCCAATACACGAGTGTATATATAATATACCCTGTATATGCATCCCATATGCACTTTTCTTGATCTCAGGACGTCCATTTATTATATACTGCATATCCATCCCACATGCACTTATCTCTATCGAACGTAACAGAATACGGCACAGTCGCACACCGCTGGAAGCATGGCACGCGCACGCAGTGCATATTCGCACTCGGCCATTTCCAAGGTCAGGCCTGGTAACCATGGCAACGGGAGCAGTAGGGCGAATGAACCAGCAGGCGAGGTTTACAGTGACAAGCCGCAGACGATTACGAGCGAGCATCTGGGCAGGACTGCGTCACTCAAAACCAAAGGTAAGCGCACAACACTTCTGTGTATATTAAAAGTACATCTGTGTGTATTAAATGTACATCTGTGTGTATGAAATGTACATCTGTGTGTATGAAATGTACATCTGTGTGTATGAAATGTACATCTGTGTGTATGAAATGTACATCTGTGTGTATGAAATGTACATCTGTGTGTATGAAATGTACATCTGTGTGTATTAAATGTACATCTGTGTGTATTAAATGTACATCTGTGTGTATTAAATGTACATCTGTGTGTATTAGAACTACACCTGTGTGTATTGAAAGTCTGGTCGTATGGGCAGTGTCTCCGTCATGGTATACGTGTGTATACATATTTCTTGTCGTGTATTATATATGTGCGTAGCTATTGCCTGTTTTATATTATATGTATGTGTACATATTGTTTGTTTTTTATCATACATGTGTACATATTTCTTGTTTCATATCATCATATGTGTGCATATTGCTTGTTTTTTATTATACATGTGTGTACAGATTGCTTGTTTTATATTATACATATGTGTGCATATTACTTGTTTCATATTGTACATGCGCGTAGCTATCACGTGCTGTATGGTATGTGATGCTTTGTCCTTGGTCTTACCTTCCCTTAACGTATTTGCCTTAGGGCGGACAGTGACGAAGCAACTGAGTCACCAGTTGTCACTGCCTGTGCGCGGACGGCAAACAAACGTACCACCACGTATCCAAGAACATAGGATCAATACTGGCAATGTAGACAAGGCTCGCGGCAATCGTGAACATATTATGCAGGGGTATGTTATGTATATACGTTTATGTTTATGTTTCATGTTCATGTTTATATTGATATTTATATTTTATGTTCATATATATATTTATATTTATATTTATATTTATATATACATATACATATATATATATATATATATTTATATATATATTTATATATATATATATATATGCATATATATATATATATATATATATGTGTGTGTGTGTGTGTGTGTGTGTGTTATATATATATATATATATATATATAGTAATAAATAATAACGTACGTACGACGTACTAGTCGACGACGTCTTCTCTCTGTGTGTA
>NW_014040331.1:10268-21411 GCF_001186125.1 Sphaeroforma arctica JP610 | reverse complement strand
AGAACTAGACTAACTCTTATGTTTGATATTTTACTGGGGCCCTTTAATGGCCTCGTCCAAATATCTGATATGTAAAATGGAAAAGGTATTAATTAATACAGCCATTAAAAACCATTTAGGAAACTTAAGTTCCTCGTACTATTAAGAGTACGTTTATAATTTACGTACTGCTTAAGAGTACGTTTATAACATAGAATCTAATGTGGAGGCCCGACTATTACAGCATAAAAACCAAGGTATTACGTCGAATTGCTCGGGCCAGCAAATGAACTTTGTATTGGAGCAACAACAACCCCAGCTGATGCAGGATATGCGGTATCCTCAGCTGCCGCAACAACTATACCAGTCCCGCACGGGTCAAGGAGTACAGCAGAACCAGCAAGCGCAACCATAGACTGCCAACAAGCCATCGTTGATAGTCAGAGGCATCCAGCACTGTTGTTTGAAAGGAACAATGGGGGGGGGGGGGGGAGTATCAAGATTTAGAGACCACCAGTAGTCGACCCACAACTCCATGATCCAGTAATCGAGGCCCAGATAAAGGTATGTCTGACGAGGCCTAACCCCACGCTCACGAAGGAACTCGTGATGTTTACGACAGGAGATACGTTCGTACCAGGGGCAACCAGACTTGCCGGTCATCATTCAGGAATGTAGATACGCCTATTTAGGCACACTCACGAGGAATTCAGGAACGACTGAGCCGGGAAACGGCATCTGGGATCAGAGATATCAAGGCTCAGAACCTGCGAGGGACGCTATTGTCACAACGAGTGCGTCGCAGACCAGTTCTTTTCGACGTCAGAAGCCGTAGCCAATAAGCTACGGCTACGAACGAGGAACGGTCACTGTTCACATACGAGCAAGAAATCGATGCGAGGGATTTTTCTCGATAATTACCCAACGGGAAACTCTCTGTTCCCAGATAATGGCATGATTCAACGCTTCATTCTTTCCGTGAAGGACATGATGTCCCATATGCGTCCGGAAGACGGACCGTGGGCATGGGGTACCACCACACGGGAATGAGACTTCGGAACTATCGTCACATCCTGAACCCAAGTACAAATCTTTCGCACTTCTCGCGCTGGCGCCCGACCGCAGCTGCACTCGCCAACTATGTTTTCGTTCGGTCCCATATGTTATAGTTCCCCTTAAAAAGATGTGCATTTTGGATGGTTTTATGTTAATATGTTATCAGGTTCACGGGGGCGTACATGCGTTGGAGGACCCTAATTCTCCAGCGCAACAGTATTGCACGTCATTGCGGGAACGGCCACCCGTGTACACATGACAGTTTGTAAAAGCGGGTATCCGGCACGATGCACAGATCCAACGGAGATTGTGTGCTCCGGCCCTCGTGCACGCTCTCACTGCCGAAGGGTTTTACTAAAACCCTAAAACCCTTGTCGGCATGCACTTTTGCGTACCTACAATACTAACTTGAGTACTTACGAAGGCTCTTGAAGTGTTTCGGGCAACCGACAGATCATACGTCGGTATCGCATAGTCGGAGACAGTCACCAGGGTGTAGTCAAAACGAGTACACTAATAGTAATGAGTGCTAAATCTGAATAAGTGAACTCAGTCAGAAGTGCCATATTGGATGACACGTCTGCTGTATTTATTAATCACGTTCATATGTGGGTGATGACGTCCGATGGGTCATCCTGCTCTCTTATTAAATTCTATATTCCACTATCTGGTCCGGCTCCCTGGTCCGGTCCTGAAATAATCCACTTAGGTTCGGTCCTCTGGTCCGGTCCTAAATCCTCGTCTAAGGTACTTTGTCCACAGCGCCGTCAAGTTGAGTGTTGGTGTGTTCTCAAGAATATTCACGCTAATTTCTGTGATAGTAATAATAAATAAAATACAAGAGGTAGTATCCTACACGGACCGTGGGGTTATTGCATTGTCGTAATTATTATTTGTATATTTTATCGTAATTGTTGTAAATAGATTTTTGTGAGCAAACTGCCAGTCAACTGTAAATAGACAAAAGTACCTGTTGAATATTATATCATTTAATATTGTTTGAAATATCTTCTTTTATTATTAGGTAATAGCTAAAAATATCAACCTCTCGATGTACAATATAGGCGTGAAATGTATTAATGACCCTTTTTATCGGAAAGAGTTGGTATTGTAATAATAGAGAACGAAGTCGCTCAATGTACATCGAAAATGTGGAAAAGTCACTAAATGTACATTCACCCTTTTTCTCGATGAAAACGTACTGAAATATTGATCAAATATGTACAAATATACATTTAGCGACAAATCCAATTTTTCTGTATATTTAGTGACTTGATCTTGCAAAACTTGCTATAATTTATATTAAAGAGCCTTCGGCTATGTCCATATTTTACGAATAAGTATTGAAAGGGGTTATGTTGTCTTTTATTGATTGGTGCTGATTTATGCTGCTTTATTAAAGCTTAGCTCACTGCCTGGCTCGTAACCCACGTGGTCTGTGATGCTCCTTTACAAGAACATACGAGAATAGTGTTTCGGAAATCCTTTTTTTAATTCTATTGTCATGTTGGACGCTTGTGACATATTCGTGCGAAGACAATGCCCCCAAATCATGCACGAGTTGTGGATTTTCTGATACTGCTCTAAAACCCACAGCTAAAACTGTCGTGTTGGTTTATACCGCCTACTTTTAGGCTGTATGCAACATTATTTGTGAGGTAACATTTCATATATCGTATTATATAATTGAATTGTTCGTCAGCTCTATCAAGATTTGGCATACCATCTAAAATAGTAACTGTAGTGTTTGTTTTGTACAATGTATCAATCGTTGCTATGATTCCATGGGATCAATACAGAGATCCTTTCGGACACCTGTCTGCCCTACGATACTTGTATAAGTCCTTCATACATACATACATACATGCAAACATACATATATTTACATACGTACATACATATAAACATACAAACAGACATAAAAGCATACATACATACACATGCATACATACATGCATGCATACGTACATACATACATGCAAAGCTCGCTTACAGATTGTATTACTGACCATTGTGTCCGGTGCGCAGTCTGCGTCTGGTGCTTGATTCAGCTATCTTCGTTGTCTGTCTACGTCGAGCTACTGGTAGCCTTTACTCCTAAGCCGTTGGTTTCTGGATTATATGGTTGTGCAATTTATATACTAGGTAGTGGCTATGTGTTGATCGCCTGATGGCAGCGAAAGATGTTTGTTATGTAGCCTGAAGAATTTATAAGTACCCGGAGCGCTACTATAAAGCTGTTGGCCGAACATCATTGTAAGCCCTTGATATTTGCAGCCGCGAAATTGCGTATTTGCAATTCTTGTTTGTGTATTCAATCAAAAATTGCAACTTAGGAATAACATCTCAACTCACCTGGGCACTAGTTAAGCAGTACTGTACGGACCCAGCATAAACACTCCCTTCGTTTATATCATCGTGATCTGCTGTATGCTCTGAAAGCTCTGCCGCATAGCCTTCCAATTGACTGGCTATCTGCTTAAGGTCAAGCTGGAGTGGCTTATCAGAATACGAATTGTACTGAATATGAAAACTATTTAATAAATCGAGGGACATTGCTGTTTCTTTCATATACAATAGTAGTTACATATAGTGGCGATTCACTACTTCTTGGCAGGGAGCCAACCGACTTTGACAGATAAACATTCACAGATAGATCCGATTATTATAAGAACTGCACATGTCTTGGAAAGCGGCACTGGAGTCCCCACGATATCAATCTGCACTACTCGATAAAAGTATAAATCATTGTTCTTCTGCCTTACATTTCATGCCCGGCAATCTTCCTCTATAACTGATCGAAAATCTTGTATATTTCTGTATCAAATCAGCTTGCCTGAGTCTTTTTCTTTGTTGTCCTTCCTCACGCTGGACGATAAAAACATTTTATTCTTCTTCTGACGTTTTAAACGTGCAGCGGTCCTAGCTTCGAGCTCGTGGTCAACGGCTTCTCACATGCGTAGAAATTGGAAACAACGATGGAACTGCCTTGTCCTTCAGTCTTCGTTTTGGATTCGGATTAAATAATTTCTTCCTTTTTACGTGCTTTGAAAAGTCAGCAGCCGTTAGTAGATGAAAATATTCATCTCTAAAATATTTACTGCAATAATACCGGTGAATATAGCCTCCTTTCGACGATGATGTCGTGAAATATTTTGTCGGCCAATGCACCTGGTACGCATGCGTTCACTGATAGAACAAAGATAGTTCTGAATCATCTGGTCAGTGAAAGAAACTGATACGGACAAGTGTGATCTAAACGTGTGCCTGACTGGCCGTCTACAACACAATTAACCATAGCAGCTCGAATGTAGAAGAAAGTGAATATACGGTAAATAGCTACACTGTACGTATTATTGTGATCCTTTTGCATTGTAGTCTCACAGAAGTTATATGAACACGATGCCGCTCAATTCATTTGTACCAATTGCCTTATCTTAATTTAATTACTAAATTTTGGTTCGTTGTTATATTTTTAGATTTCCGGAAATATCGGACAAAGTAAATTTAAGCGGAATTGGTATATACCCTTTTGTACCAAGCAAAAAAGTCAGAGGGCCTGTCCTACGAACTTTAGTCCGTTCAGGTATATTTTTTTAATTCTCTAGAGGGTCATGGTATTTATTTCTGACCTCACCTTTGGTTATACCTAAGGTGTTTGTGCTAGTGTTCAGCCACTTGGGCTGGCCAGGGCAAAAACTCATATGGTCAGTATTTCGATGCTATTCTATTTCGACTTTTCTGCATCTAAATCTCACGCTGATCACATGATGCCTTTCCGCATAGGTTGTTACTCACATAGAACCGCACTTATTTTTAGAATGTTGCCGTTGGCAGACTTACATAATCCACTCTCGGGAGTTGGTTGAGAAACCCAATCTGCTCTCGGGAGTCGGTTAAGTATAAACTCAACTCTCGGGAGTAATTTAAGCAACTTGATTAGCTCTCGGGAGTGAGCTAACTCTGATGACTTCTATAAATCAAATGTATTTTTTTGCTGTAGAATTTGGCCTGAGACCAGTAGTCTCAGTTATTTAGAGAATTGAGCACAACCGGCGATGACTCGACGTGCTCGACAGATCTCTAAACAAGTCCCTGAGGCATATGCAGGGGCTACGGTAATTAACCACCCAGGGCATGAGGAAGCTAATCGTCAAGTGCAGTTGACGTGGCAATTTCATGAACAAGGGTACCCTGCACCGGTTGTTACTGTACAACAGATGAGGGATGACGGACATAATTGGGACCAGATGCTTCCAATTACAGAACAAGTCCGTAAACTATGTCGTACATGCTTAGGCAATGATACCATGAAGAAGGGCTTCCATCCTTTACTGTAAGTATTACAGCACGGTACCCGTACTCATTCCTAAGGCAGCCACATCTACTAAGGGCAACAAGATTATTCTGCATGTTTTGGATGTAGCGTCGGGGTACTCTATACTTGGGCGATACCTGCGAAGGATGCAAGGACGGTGGCGACAGAATTAGTGTCGGTGTTTGGTGAGCATGGGTTTCCTCGTAAGATTCAGAATAACGAGGATACTGAATTTGTGAATAATATCGTGAAAACTATTACACGGGCACTCGGAATTATACGCAAGACATCTCAACCATACCGCCCTCAGACCTTGTGTGCGACGGAGCGACGGCACAAAGAAATTCACAAATGTGTACGCGCACTATATGTTGGCTGACCGGAACTGTGAGATGAGCGTCTACCGTTCACTATGCTTTACCAGAACCTTCGGATATCACGTCGTCGCAAGTCGGCACCATTCAGTGTTTTTTTTTGGTCGCCGCCATGTTTCGTTCGTTGACATGACTGACGACTTACCTGGCCATATTCCTACGACGAATGATGCATGGTTAAAGCGGTTGAATGAACTGGAAAAGATTATCCTGCCGAAACTTCATTAGAAAACGATAAAGTATACTGATGCTATGGCGGAGGCTACTGACCAGATGCGTAAGTTTGATTTGATTGAATTTAAGACGGGTGACGTATTGATGATACTCGCACAGGGGGCGACGACCAAAGCTATGAAACCACTGCTTTGCCCATACTTCATTCATAGTCGGGAGAATCAGAGTTACTATTTGCGGGTGAAGGATGTAAGTAAGCCACCTGAACTCAACGACCGTCCAGTTATTGATGAGATTATCTGACTAGTTCATCGTGCTACGGAGCCACCGTTAGATGAATCGATGTGGAGAGAATGGGGCGCGACATTTCGACGCATCATCGCACACCGCTATAATGGGGCGACACAGCAATCTGAGTACTTGATACGCTGGTTGGAAGACTCTCATACATGGGGATCCCAGCGTAGAAGGATCAGAGAAATCTACACAGGAGTGGTGATCCCAGCGTAGAAGGTTCAGAGAAATCTACCCAGGAGTGGATCGTGCGGTCTAAATTACACAATCACGAGTGCTGGTTGTGTTTGGCAAATAAATCTATATGCTTAGAGTGCAGATGAGACCCCTATTTATTCTAACTCAAAGGCGAGCAACCCTGAGGACACGGCGCATTGAACTTTGTGAGAGCTCGGTTATCACCCGCATCTTCGAGCGTGTTGCGTGGCACCCAGTCAGAATATGTATGAGATTTGTTTATTATATGCTGAGAGTGCAGGCGAGTACCTTGTACGCTCTTAATCAGAGGCGAGCAACCCTGAGGACACGGTGCATTGAACTTTTCATGAGCACTTTAGAGTCGGTGAGTTACCGCAGCTTCGAGCATGCTGCATCGTCGCCCTGAGTGGTGTTGGGTTGGATAGCATTATTACGTAGAAGGCGGAACATGTGAAGGCGCTGAGACGGAGCCACAAAAAGCGTGCCCAACCCGAGTCTCATGAGATTCACCACGCCACACTCTCATAATCACCTTTGACCAAGCCTATAATACAAAGCCTAGACATCTATATATTCGAAAACGAATTCTTTGTCTGGGAAGGCAACAAATGCACAACCGCTATCGCACCACCAGACACTACGAACAACAGTACATTCCTCCAAATCGAGAATGGCGATTTCCAAACCGACGCAAGGACATCATTGACAACGGAAGATATGCTTAGCCAACGAGCCCAGCCATCTGCCACATAAAAGTCGAGCAACTCAGAACAACTACAAATAACTTCATCGTCAACACAACAACCTGCTGAGAGCGAAGTACATACCGGTGAGTCAGAGACTCCCGCAGCGACTACCAAAATACAACACGATCTCGAAGCAATTATAGCTAGAAGAACGGCAGAAGGTCAAAGTCTCTCGAGAACTGCGAGACCTTGCGATAGATGATAATAATGTCAACTGGTATCACGATAGCCGCTGCAAGAGACGATCTCCTGGCACTACGCACACTGTTAATTCAGCAACTGCAGCAATGTAACCGAAAACATACAAAGGTATATATGAGATGCCAAACGCAGCCGATTGGGAGGAATCAGCACGTTCGGAGTTAGAGAGCTTGGTGATACAGCGCAAGGCATTCACTCTGGTTGACAACAAACCACGGGAAAAATCTCTATCTCCCCCTCGATGGGTATTCAAGGCAAAATCGGATGAATCAGGATAAGTCACACGGCTCACACGACTTAAATCACGTCTGAACGTAGCAGCATTTAACGCAAAACAGGGAGTTGATTAGCTACGAAATATGTATTTCATACACGGTGAAAGCTATCAGTAGTAGCCAAGGAAACACTCAGGATCTGTCTAGCTCTAACGGCACACTGCGACACGGACATTCGACAATACGATACACCCTCGGCCTATCTCACTCTAATAGTTTAAGCCATGGCGGTATACAATATTTCGGTTACATATATCCAGCTCCCCTGTTGCGAGGGCGCTGGAACACACTTGGGATCCCATGTCGAACGTATCCCGTATTCGATTGCTTTCAAGACCTTCGACGCTCCATGCACTCAATATATTATCATTGGCTTCCGAAGTCTGAGATACTAGGAATACCACCGGTACCAATAAATCTCAGACTTCGCAAGGTAATAATAGTATTATGAGAATCTGGCCGTCTTTGTTGTCCTTTGTGTCGGTTCGTCGAGTAATCTTAAATGCAAATTCATGTTGACGCTTCTTAGCAGTATGAATATCCCTACGGTGTGCCAGTTGTTGTATTTAGGGCAAATATATCTTTCCATCAATGCAGCGCCGATCCTTTCTAGATGAACACAGATATTTCAACTTCGCGGTACGGAGCATGTCTTGTTACAATTCAGATACGATAGATCCCAACAATGTTTTGTACGGCTGTATTAGAGTAGACGTGTTTTACCAAGGAGAAACCGTCAACTAAATTCGGTTAATTTCCAAGATACGGTTCAACTTCGCCTGACTTGCAAATTTAATACAAAGCATTGACCAGATACGACAATAACACCCTGGTTTGTATTGAGTGTAATTTGTAGCGCTCATGAGCGCTGGGTTTCCGCAACAAACAATGCACAATCATAGGGCATGCACCGTATCTACTCTCACATCAACCGTATGGGGCTTGGCCGGTGACATACTTGATGGCTTGTGGAATCCACTTCCATATGAACAAAGCAAGATTTCCCCCCTAGCCGCCCGGGTCCATCATCTACCGTGACCTTGCTGTACAATTGGTTTTGTATTTATGACAATATGTCGAAGGCACAGCGATTCGATCTTGCAGTATGTAAGTGTTATTACCTCTGTTAGGATGTTTTACAACAGGGTATGTTGGTCAACTGAGAATCCGGGCAGATTCCGTTGGTATTTCTAATACTTCCACGTCAAATCATGCGAATAATTTTTGCAGTCTTAAAGGTGAAGATCCAAACTAAACCGGTCATTGATTGCCCAACGAATGGCGCAATGTATCTATACTATTCAATAACTTTATTTAACCGAACACATCCCAGGCTTCATCGTCCGCAGCTGCGATGTCAAGTTTCGGCGGCTTGATGATTTGCACGGGAGTATTGGTTGTCTCCAGCCCAGTACTGGCACTATTTGAGCTATCCATTTCTGGTGTTCTATCAGTACTTTGATTGCTACGTTGCAAGCCTCTCTCTTCATACGGTTCCCACAGCAAGTGCGAGACACAAACGTCTTTATGCCCACTCAGAAAGGATGTGAGGAATGACGTCTCTGACTCGTGCGCGGACCCCAGCCTGAACGGGAGTGTCTGATTGGTAATGTATCTAGCCTTCTGTCCTTCAACATCTCGGCTCGCTTTTTCTGCTAGTTTGCTATTGGAGTATGCTCTGCTTGTACTGTCTTTACTGCACACATTCGTACCAAATGCCCCGCAGCGATGTGCGCACTGGCAATCCCTTCCTTTCCATATCTGTTCACGGTCAGGTGAAATGAGATGCGACGCGATGCGAGCGAATGAGCATGTTTACCTACCATTTCAAACATCTTTACCTACCATATTATGTCGAAAATGAGTGCATACATACATCGTAGTTGAATCATTTGCGATATTTCGTATAACTGATTTGACAGAATTGGGATATATTTGATCAAGAGACTACAACCGATCTATGTTTAATGGGGGACTACATGTCTATTCGCATTCGTTGAGATATTCAATAGCGTACAGTGTTGTACAAAATGACCACTTAAAAGCACACCACGCAGTATAGAGTATAGACACAGTGCAACCACGAGCCCTACTAGTTATTCATATATACCACCGCACCAGTCTGCTCGATAGTCACTCACCTCGACTACAAGCACGTTCCTGACTCCTCCAGTGACGGGTGTCACATGGTGAGGTTTGTGACTGACAAACACCACGGCGTCGCCACGTTCAAATCCAGGACGCACTATGGACCGATCGGCCTCCTCTGTTTGCAGGTGACCTCCTGTGGGTATATATAATGAACTGAATAAGTTAAGAGTGATGAATGCTGATCAGTCGTGGTGGTCTGCGGTACTTTACCTACTTGTAAGGAAGGAGTGCTTGAAGTTGTTTGCTGTGAACCCTGTGGATATAGTATGATCGCCAACTCATGACGTACACACCGAATCTATAACTGGAAATGAACTCATTTGATGAGATACAAGTACAGTACAATCTGAAAGACATAAGATCACCATACTGAACTCCTCGCACCTTGGGAGACTGCGGCACCAGAAAGTACAGGCAGATTAAAACAGTACTGATTAAATGAAAAAGAATTCTCTGTACGCACAAAGATGTCAATGCATCTAAGGATGACAGACTGTCCCAATAAGGTAAGGGCGCATGAGAATACTCGCAAGCACGCGATAAACGAATCAACAGATGTATGTAGATGATGAGCATCGAATGCACCATCAAAACTACACATGTGTCTGAATGTGAGAAACCGAACACTTCCTTCTCTAAAGTGTTCAGTTAGCGTATGCGATGTAGTTTGATTGACACATGAGTTCACATTAAGGCACACACGATCCTCTCAGATCCCCGTGAACATATACACGCTGAAAAGTTAATGTGTAGTCACTGCAAGGTGTTTCGCGTAGCTACACAGGATTACCAATAAAACAGGGTCACACACAGAGTTGAGACAAACATAGTACAGTTTTGAATGTTCAACTACAGAGACAAACACGGGCACACGCATAACTTGCACTGAGACTTACTTCAGATATAAGTGGCAAACGTGACTTTCTAAAGAGCATTGAAATAAAAAAAATCTACACAGACAGTCTGTACATACCAGGTACGCAGTCAACTACACACTAGGGGTTATATACCTTCGTAGTCCTTTCCAGGAGCAGCCAGCATCATGTCGATTGTAACCAGTGAGTCTAAATCATAGTGTCTCGGATCAGGCAATGCACCATGCATCTCCATCTTGTGGTACTCTGCCACACGCACCCCGTATTCACTATTTCGATGCAATGTTTACACAAATATAAAAATAAAAATAAAAATGAATATATATACACATACATATTCATATACTTATACACACACACACACACACATACACACATATATATCATATATATATATATATATAAATGTATATACATACATACATATAAACTCATATATATATATATATTTATATACATGCATACATGCATATACATACATACATATATATATATATATATG
>NW_014040331.1:2243-9602 GCF_001186125.1 Sphaeroforma arctica JP610 | reverse complement strand
ACCTACCTCGCTTACTAGACACCTCTGCGGCTGTGTGGATGGCTGTGATATCGTCAGCCGACAGGAAGTTCAGTACTCGCACGGCATCGGTCTGTTGAGCCAATGAGAAGTCCATTGCGCCACTCACTGGAATACCCACACTCTCACACCACGACTGCACCCGAACGGGTTGGATGGCTATTTTTAGAACAGGAGCAGCGAAGGAGATGTGTTGCATGAGTAGGTATGGTACGCCGGTCCTCGGATGTACGGAATAGATGAGCGCAGCCTGAAAGATGGAAATGAGAAAGTGGGGGGGGGGGGTTACCACAAGTCTGCGACTGTTGACCAGCTTAGCACTATGATATGCACGCAACAAATCAGGTCCGGAGACATATTGAAGCTTCCGGACATCGATACGATCCCTATTATAATATTCCAACAATTCCCAAAATGGCAGTCAACGATCGTCGATTTCTGAACAACGACTTGCACATAGATGCCTCAGCACTGGCAGCATTAAAGCATCTCCTCAACACGACTATCTACACATACGAACACATTTAAACAGCTAAGACGACCAGCCAAAGCAAAGGTTCTCTCCCTCTCTCTCTCTCACACACACACACACCTGTGCTTTGCGCACCCAGGCGCAGTGTGATGATATAGCCTGAGCCGCTCTGTGCCACATCCACCTCCTGCGGTGCTGGTTGACCGCTTTCGGTGTCTGTTATGGCGTCTCTCAACTTCTCCTCCGCATACAGATCGACTCTAGCGGTGGTTGGTAGAAAGGTTGGGGAGAGAGGTGAATGTGCATGATTGGATGTGCTCATGTGTGCACACGGGTGTGCCGGTCTACGTATATAGTCTATACAGCATTAACACATCGTATTCACACATGTATTTGCGTGTGTGTGGGCTCGTACCTGCAGTGTTTAAACGTCACATGCAATCATGCATGCACTGCCTGTGGAGTCGGAAGCATACAGGAACTGGGATTTTTAGGGGTTTAGGGTTATGTGTACACATGTTTACATCTCGCAATAAGCCGACTCCGTCACAGCAGCCCTTTTATCAAGGCCCAAACAAGATATCGCACGTGTGTGTTAGTTAATGTGTACCTGTGCGTTGTTGTAGGGTGTAATTGCGCCACTTCACTCTCCAGACTGTTCACAATACTGTCGATCACAGCCGCTGACAGTTCGGTATCTCCGATGTCTTCTGTGCCACCCACATGCACAGCTAATACTGCTTCCTGTTGAAGAGAACAGAACAAAAAGGAATACAACAAGACGAACGAACGATTGAATGAACACTCGAACATCTGTGGACTTATGAGCCAATCAGAGGGCAATATCAGTTGCTGTTGGGATGAAAGAACCTATTGCTGTAAGACTCGAAGGCTAATCGAAGGGTGCGCTCACCCCAACAGCAGAACAAGACAACCGCACAACCAGATGACAGACAATACGACAGTAAGAACTCGATAGAACAAAATACAACTACTTTTTTAAAAATACGACCAAACATACAAAACAACAACATAACTAAATATAGACTATATAAAAACTCGATAGAATAAAATAAGACCACTTTTTTTAACAATACGACAAAAACATATTAAACAACAGCATAACTACAAATAGGCTATATAAGCACTCGATAGAAGAAATACGACAAATACAAATTAAGATAAACTGTGTTTGGCTGATACACTGTATGTGGAGAACCACGTGCTGTGATTGGCTGATACACTGCATGGCATGTGTGCAATGCCCATAACCCTCGCACCACTTCACGTGCACAGATAGAGGTGTTGTACATGTACATTGTGATCCAACTACTCACAGATACACACACACAGCTATATATACATATACATATATATATATATATACATATTTACATATATATATGTATATATATATAATTATATATATATATATATATAAATACCCTCAGACACACAACAACATACACATTCATGACAGACAAACAACCCCACGTACCGAACTGGTATCCAGGCATTTGATCAAACCTCTGAGGAATGTGACGGATTTGAGTCTGGTTCCCAGAAGAGTCTCTGGCCCATTCATATGCACCATAATTGCGTTGTACCTAAACGTGCAGCACAGAATTCGGGACATTTTTGACCCGGGTTTAAGAATTCAGGTCACACGAGGCCCCCCCAAAAAAGAAAAAACAGGTTCGGAGCCACTGCAAGACATTAGCTAACGAACATGTCCAGCCGCCCGTGACTGGGGCGGGGGTTGTATTAGTCAATACTTGGTAGTAGAGATACATGTACTTATATAAAGACATACAGTTGAAAGGTAATCTAAAAGGAATATGATATTCAGTACTCACACCCTCCCCGGTTGGTTTTAGTAGGTATGAGTGCACCATACTGTTAGAGATTGTACGGGAGTGGACCAAACAAGTAAAGTGCTATGAAGGCTCACAACAGACTATTGTACTGTAGTCGAGCTACTATTCTGCCACACATACACGCACACAAAACACATACATATATACATAACGCAAACATAACACATACAGAACACATACAGAACACATACATAACACATACTTACACACATAAAACACATAACACATACACACATAACACATACATACCACATGCATACACACATAACACATACATAACACATACATGCATATATAACACATACATAACGCATACATACACACATAACACATACACGGCTAAAAGTGCACACAGGTAGCAAGACACGGAATAGAACCCGCGCGCACACACAACTAATAAACAGACACATACGCAGACACACAGTCACAGAACAAACCGTTGTGAGCCGTCTGCACCCGCTGACACGAATTTAATTGGGTCGCCACATGTCGTTGTCGTGTTGACACTGCTGAGGAGTTTACCGACAGGGAAGCACGTGGTCATGTCTCGCACGAGATGTTCGGAACTTTCTAGCATGGTCATGTCCACATTGTCCACGTGTGATCTATTTATAAAACAGAAAAGGGTATAGATGGGGTGAGATGTTCGGAACTTTCTAGCATGGTTATGTCTACATTGTCCACGTGTGATCTATTTATAGAACATAAAGAGGATACAGATGGGGTGAGATGTTCAGAACTCCGTAGCATGGTCATGTCCCCGTTGTCAACGTGTGATCTATTTATGTAACAGTAAGAGGATATAGATGGGGTGAGATGTTCGGAACTTTCTAGCATGGTCATGTTCCCATTGTCCACGTGTGATCTATTTATAGAACAAAGAATGTACAGAAACGGTGGGTCGACTGATGCGTTTGTGTGCCCTGTTTTGGTTCGTGTGGCGTAGATGCATCTCTCTGTGATAACATCTTAGTCTTGCCATACACATGCAATACCGCAAATGATACGTACCATACCTACAGGTAACACTATGGGATGGGACATATTGAAGTACCGTACCATCTAGCTGAGATGGTTAGCGACAAAATCCTGTTGCTAGGCAACTCAGGTCAGTCCGAAACAGTGTCAGAATGTGGCCTATCTACTGTATGCAGCAAGGGCAATGAAAGTACTACGCAATGGCTGCGACTGACCTATTTGAGGCGTCTGTGACTGCCACAACAACCCCAGTGAGAGTGTAAGCCAGACGCTCAGGTGTAATACACATTGAAGGTTACGTTGGAGATACACATGCGCCTAGACATAAAGCGGCCCCAAGGAATGGTAGCATGTGTGTGGGTTAGAAGGCTGCTACACGCACGTGCAATGGCAGTCAGTGTGTAGGTTGGAAGACTATTACTACACACACACACATCACTGACACCAACCACATACCCTATGAAGCATTGGATGATGTTATTATACACACACACACATCACTGCACCTACCACATACCCTATGAAGCATTGGATGACGATATCACACACACACACATCACTACACCTACCACATACCCTATGAAGCATTGAATGATGCTATTACAACCTACCACATACCCTATGAAGCATTGGATGATGATATTACACACACACAATACACACACACACATCACTACACGTATCACATACCTTATGAAGCATTGTATGATGATATTACACACACACACAATACACACACACACATCACTACACCTGCCACATACCCTATGAAGCATTGGATGATGATATCACACAAAACACACAAACACACACAAACATCACTACACCTACCACATATCCTATGAAGCATTGGATGACGATATCACACACACACACAATACACACACACATCACTACACATACCACATACCCTATGAAGCATTGGATGATGCTGCAGCCCATGCCAATAGACAGCAGAGACGGACGCGCTGAAATGGGACAAAAACGGAACCAGAAATGAGTACTACGCCACAGAATAGGTGCACAGATGATCTAACCTACCCAATATATCACAGATACAACCGAATCCCAAAACGGGACAAAACGGAATCAGATATGAAAGCTACGCCAAGGGATAGGTGCACAGACTATGTGGCTTCCCAATCTATTACAGACATATCGGAATACAAAAATAAGGAAAGCAATGAAACAACACAGAACTAGATATGAGTGCTACGCCACAGAATAGGCCCACAGATGATCTAGCCTACCCAAAATATCACACAGCATAGCATAACTCCCATGAGGAGAAAACCCCGTGACCTGGCTGCAGGTGGTGTGTATATTTAACGTGCGTACAGAAAACGTATGACGCGTAGGTACTGTGCAAACAAGTCTTTCCAGGTAGCTGTGGTGTGCACATAGCAGCAGCTTGCTGAGTATATACGGCACAGACAGAGCCAGATTTTCATTTAACGTTCCGCGAGTACATTTATTCATAAGTATACACAAAACATGCACAAACATGGAGAGACAGGTACAACACACATTCACCCAATCCCATACACCACCATACAGATGCGCAATTGAGACAACCTAAATAACACACACACACACACATACATACATACACACACACACATACACACACACACACACACACACACACGCATATATATATAATTCACCAGCCGAATGCTGTCCCTGGACCAACGCCGGCAGAACCAAGCCAGCTAAAGAGACGGACACCCAATCCTCCAAGGCACTTCCAAAGGGAACACCGGTATCCCACGCACAGTCGGACACGTGATGTAACCCCTTCCACGTCCCACGCACGAGCTGTGTGTGTGTGTTTATTTATTTCTTTATATATATATATATATATATGTGTGTATGTTTAATTATTTCTTTATATATATATATATATGTGTGTGTATGTGTGTGTGTGCACATGAGGGGCGGGTGGTGTGTTAGGGTAGGGGTTATACTATGCACGCGTATGTGGGCGTGAAGGTATTGGCTGTGGATTGTATAGGGGCTCTGCGTCTGTCTATCTGTAGTCCGTGCGCGTGTTTCTATGACCTTGGTACGTGATAGGTGAGCCGGTTCATCTTCAAGCATATCTACCAAATCCTCAGAGGACAAGCATACACTCTACTTTACATACCCGAGCTATGGTGTCAATGCCAATGGTGGGTATCAAACCTATCAAAGCACGTACACACACACGCAAAACGTACAGACCAGGTGTACCGCTCGCAATACATCCATCCAGACATCCCGTGGGAATACGTTTCAACAAGTGCGAAAACGTTAAACGACAAGGAGACTGTATGTCTCGCCCTCAGGTACGCAACCTGTGTCTTAACGCATGCATCTTCTACGCACCGGTAGAGATACACACACATACCTCACGAACTAAACACACGATACACACACAAAGCCAATGACCACTACAACGATACGCGCAAGTACAGATACACACACGCACCTCACGAACCAAGTCTGTGCCACCCTCCGAGTCCGTTTTGACCACATCCAAGACGCAGTAGTGGTCTGCATCGTCTCCGCCAGCCTCTGCACGCACTCCTACAGCTGCGGCTGCGGCTGCGGCGGACTTGTTGCGATAGTAACTGAAGAGACTGTGCGTGTGTGTGTGGGTGTACGGCGAGGCGGCCTTTGGCTTGGTGTTCTTCTTTCCTTTGCTTTTACCCTGTAGAGTGGAGTGAGTGAGAAAGTGAGTGAGTGAGTGTGTGGGGAAGGGGGGGGGGAGAAGGTAGGTATCAGATGGTCTGTGGCAACTTGAGAGGTGTGTGGGGTTGGCGAGAGTGGCTCAGTGGGATAACACCATGTGGAGGATAGTGCGGTTGTATTGCTCACGGTATGATATAGTAGAGCAAGTCAGACTACAGTCTCCACTACTACAAACGTTTATGTATACGGATACACACGTATCTGTATCAGGACTTTAAATGTAGGTATATCTGCTAATGGCAGACTACTGCAAACGCTTATGTATACGAGCGCAATACTGCAAACGTATATGTATACGAGCGCAAGTATCTGTATGAACTTTAAATGTATGTGTATCTGCTCAATACAACTGCACATGCTAATAGTTGTGTCTATAGTGTCACACAGTACTGAACACTCAAGCCTTTATCCACAGCGCAATGATACGCCTGTGCTAACCTGCGCACCCCACCACATATGTACATATGCACACTACGTCCACCTACGCTATACCCACCTACTATATACGCACCCATACA
Source organism: Sphaeroforma arctica JP610 (assembly GCF_001186125.1). Taxonomy (NCBI): domain Eukaryota; class Ichthyosporea; order Ichthyophonida; genus Sphaeroforma; species Sphaeroforma arctica. The sequence continues at coordinate 3,006 of NW_014040331.1, read as the reverse complement.
ACGCGTACCTTTGGAGCTGTGTGATGAGTCGGGGGAGCCTTGACCTTCTTGCTCCTGTGATACGTTTGTACTGTCACGTACCAGATAGCTTCGCTGGCATCGTTGTTTGGCGTTGCTGAGGAGTTGGTGCCTTTGGATTTCTTCTCCGGCCTCCGTACGCCTTTCTTCTTATCTGCAGATCACAGTGAAGTGGTGTGTGTACGTATATGTTTAGCTATCGACCACCGGGAGATGTCAAGGAGGTTGCATATACAGGAGACCAAACCTCGATGCATGCTTACACACACAGAGAGCATACTGTGCCCATACTGCGTGCATATAGCTATGAATGCGTACGTGCATGTAGGAACTAATCTTAGAGAGAGACTAGGGTGCAGCCATAACAACTTATACGAGGGCGAGCAACACATGCATTTACACACACACTCGTTCGCCGGGGTAGACTGGTGTGTAGGGTCGTAGTAGCACCCTTCAATGTCATCCACGCATCATATAACACACGGTTGGGATCCATTGATTCGATGAACACAAAACATACAGAGGCAACGACGACACAAGCGATATATCATCAGTAGAGAATCATCAAACTGCCACACTAGTGACCGCTATAGTGGCAGACCCAACATTGACATCATCCTATGGCGTATTGGATGAAGGTCAATTCGTACTCATGTATATTTGTTATACATATAGAAGTATATATATATAAATATAAAGATATAAAAATATAAAAATACACACACACACACACACACACACACAC
>NW_014040332.1:103005-109716 GCF_001186125.1 Sphaeroforma arctica JP610 | reverse complement strand
AACTGATGCATAGCAACCAGCAGTAGTCAACTGATGCATAGAAACCAGCAGTGGTCAACTGATGCATAGCAACCAGCAGTGGTCAACTGATGCATAGCAACCAGTAGTGGTCAACTCATGCATAGAAACCAGCAGTGGTCAACTCATGCATAGCAACCAGCAGTAGTCAACTCATGCATAGAAACCAGCAGTGGTCAACTGATGCATAGCAACCAGCAGTAGTCAACTGATGCATAGAAACCAGCAGTGGTCAACTGATGCATAGCAACCAGCAGTGGTCAACTCATGCCTAGCAACGAGTATGGGTAACCCTGGTGTAGGTGGGTGTATGGGTGGATCACTTGCATGGCAACCCTTGGGCTGGCAACGTTTGCACACCGCTTGCAGAGCGTAGTATTTGTATAATCTATTTATAGACTCTCATTTATATGCTCTCGTGACGGTTAGGTGAGCCGATTGTCTCGTGCTGCGCGTAGATTGCTTTCCATTAATTGTGTACTGTGATGTCCTCGTGTGTGTTGGCTGATGTCTGCTTGCGTGTGCGTATCGGTATCCTATCGCATATCCTTGCGTATGGGTCGGTGTGAAGTGTATGTCTTGTGATAGTCTATTCACAGTGTAGTCCGTAAGGCGCATAGCATAATGTAGCGCCCTTGTGAAGTTGAAAATCTTCGCATCACTGGTCTACGCCTGCGAAGCAGCACACAGTCCAACAACCAATGAGAACGCTCAGGAGCTACTCCAAGAGTTACAACTATTTTTAGACTGGACAAGCACGGCACATGTGGTACCTACCTACGATGAGTTCCCCACAGTCGATAGCTGCGCATAGGTGTGCGGTAGTAATTGGTCGACGTGGAAGCGCGTCTCCCTCGGTCGGATTGGTGAGATAAAAACGTTGGCCACGAACATAAATACACATACAACCACTCACGGAGGTCTGTTGTAGTAGTTACGCAGACGGTAAGGTGAGGGTTATATCGTGCACAAATGAAATGGTAACAGCCGATAGTGTAGGTGGAGCTAGTGTAGGTAGAGCTAATACACATCCTCTGAGCTGTCCATCCGACACTGGAGGTTTGCGTATGAAGAGGTGACGGTGTGGTTGCGTTGTTGCGTGTGGCTCGATGCAGTTAAGTGTGTAGCGGTAGGTAAATCCAACAGCTGCTGTAGGTAGCTATACGTAGTATGTGATTACAAGAGTATGAGAAGCGAAAACGCTTACCCGGTCCTGCCGTAAGAGGTGGTGAGAAGAGAGTTACCGATGTCTGTTGTAGTGCAGCTCGGGGCTCGATCACACCCGTACAGAGGATGAAGGAGCCTTTCATCCAGCTCAAATGCTTGCTATTAATAGCCCAGCATTACGATATAAATAACCCAGCATTATGCCATAAATATATCCGAACCGGGTTGAAAGTAGAACAATATTCCTGTTCAGATCGGGGTTCTACCGGGTCTGTATATAGACAGTCTTCCCCTCCAGATCCAGGCTCCTCTGTGAAAAGGAGACAGCGATGTGATCAACTGAGAGGCAGACCAATTTAACACCACGAAAATACTTCTTGCCCAGCCGAACTTACAATAGTGATCTATTCTGGGATCCACAGCTACAAACACAGCATATGCTACATACAACACCAGACATCACATGGAGCATATGGTACGCAATATAGTAGATATAAAGCAAGGTATATCTTACATCCTGAACTAGACTGGACATATCGCGTAGGGCATACGCAGCGTACGTGCCACCTACCACGGTGTCATCTCCAGATATATTTGATTCGGAACCAGACTCGCGCATTACAAACACGACGGTGCCGGGCTCCAGTCCGTTCAGGTTACAGTAGGCGGTCATCACCTTCTCCAGGCGTGTGTTGGGCGAGACATTAAAGCGAACAAACTCACCCCTCTGTGATGCGGATGGGATGGGATGGGATGGGAAGGTGTCAAGATTACGCAGGTAAACGGTGAACAGACACCAGGAAGAGGTAGTTGTAAGCGACGCTAAAGCGAACAAACTCACTCATTTGTGATGCGAATGGGATGGGATGGGATGGGAAGGTGTCAAGACTACGCAGGTGAACGGTGAACAGAAACCAGGAAGAGGTAGTTGTAAGAGACGTTAAAGCGAACAAACTCACTCCTCTGCGATGCGGATGGGAAGGGAAGGTGTCAAGACTACGCAGGTGAACGGTGAACAGAAACAAGGAAGAGGTTGTTGTAGTGTAATGGGAAACATCCGTCGCGGGAGGGAAGAGGTGATGGAGTGTATGCATAAAGGCCAGGAGCCCGAAACGAGGTATATGTATGTGCCAGGTAAAGTTATATTGAACGGGATGAGATGGGCGGGGATGTGATGATATAACCCTTCCATGGGGTAGGCCGGGGGACATATTGACGATACTAAGATTCCAATACAATCGCGTGATCTACTGAAATGAGAAGAGAGGGCTTCCGGTGGGGTGACAGACTGTGTGCTCGGTACTATCAGACAGCACATGCACACAGATGTTGTAATTAAACAGGCCTAAACCCTAAAGCCTTGCGGTGACGAACGGCGTGCTCGTTACCATCAGACACTGCATGCACACGGCGGTTGTGGTTGAACAGACCTAAACCGTATACCCTAAAACCCTAGGGTGACGGACTGCGTGCTCGTTGCTATCAGACAGCACATGCACACGGTTGTTGCAGTTGAATGGGTCCGCGACGGTGCCAGATAGCCCGTAAGCAGCCATCACACAGCACGTATGCTAAAAGAACAACTCTAAAACCCTAGAACTTAGACATGAGTTTCAATAAATGAACCCTATTGGCTCGTGTATTGATAGGAACGATGATGCCCTGTTTCGGCAATATAAGAACACCTTGTTCGAAACCCTGAACTGGGGGGTTCGATGTAAAAGACTTAGATACCTACCACATGATAATACACCATCATAACCATACCTAGTAAATAACCATGAACTAGTCAACCAATACCAATAGAAATAGGACAATGCAAAGACACTCCATAGAACACTCACTACCGCAACTCACAAGCAACCATGAACTAGTCAACCAATTCCAATAGAAATAGGACGATGCAATGACACTCCATAAAACACTCACTACCGCAACTCACAAACCATGAACTAGTCAACCAATACCAACTAAAAATAGAACAACGGCCATGCTACGTCCCTCCATGAAACACTCACTCCCATACCTCGTTCGACACCTTGAACTCGAGCTTCGGCGGTTTGGTCGTCGATACAATGCCGTTGGCTGCGGATTGTTTCGGGCCTAATTGTTGGTCGTAGATGGCTTTCATCGTAGCGTTATCCTGTGCGTTCAGGTTGTTGCCCTCTAACGCTTGTGTGCCACTGGGGTCCAACCCCGAGTTAGTGTCTGGCACGACATTCGGTCCGTGTGCGACGTCGGATTGTCGTACGTCATTGTATTGCTGTGATTGCTGTGATACCTTGGGGCCACGTAGGAACTTCTTGGGGCGGCCCCGGTCCGGTTTGCTCTTCGCGTCTTGCCCCAGAAGCTTATTCAAGGGCTCATCCTCACTGTTGTCCTGGTCTGCACCTCTATCACGCCTTTTCGGGCCTTTTTTGTCCACCACGCTGGCATGTGGTCTCACCTCTACATCCGGCACAAGCACATGGTTCCTCTGTGTTCCCGTCACACCTCCAGACGCATCCGGGATCGAACTGGCCCCAGCCACTTCCGTAAACGGTGTCCACAGAGACAGGGGCGGGTGCTCACTCCAGACTTGGGTGTACTGTGCTAACGCACGCTGTACGCGTGCGTCCCTGTCCGCCTCATCCACATCACCGACATCAGCGGTCGAGTAGTGAACGTACTCGCCAAACACATCTGCGCAGAAGTCCACGTACAGGCGCGTATTCAGGATTGCGAACTGCCAGGCTTTGTCCACGCGACTCGGAAAGCTGAGCAACGACAAGTCTCCCCCTTTCTCTCCATACACAGCCCTACATACCAGGCCTCTGAGTGCGTGAATGTGAGCTTTTAGTATGTCGTCGGTATATTTATGAGCGCATCTACAATCCGGAGCAAGGAATACACACCCGCCGTTAGAAAAGAAAACACGTAAGCTAGGACAGCGCAACAGACACACACAGAGACATATATCTACTACCACCAGCACAAACTGATACACAGACTATGATATGCACAAAGACATATGTTCACCACCAGCGACATACAACGAAAGGTCTAACCATGCACTCACACATTGGGCTATGACTTACCTATCACACACAGGTACGTCTGAGCGCAGCACAAGCACACTTGCAACGTCACCTCGGCAATTGTTGAACTCTAAAGAACATATGTGCTACCGACAAACAAGGAAAGCCCTCCACCAACACAAGAAGGTAAACGAAGGGATTCACCACTCCACATATCCACATAGCAGCACATACACTCCATTACACTCCAACCATTCGCAACACACCCACACAGATACACGCACCAACCCCCCCCCTCCCCAACACACACACACACACCGCAGCCTTCATTATCAAACTCATGGGACTACATACACGTACCAACCCCCCCCCCCCCCACCACACACATGGTAGTTCCAACAGTATTCACGTACACCACAGCCTTCTCAATCTAACGCATGGGACTTCATACACACACACCGACATACCGATACATCTCAAACGCCAGACTGCGACATTCGTGCGAAGACAACCCCGTCGTCGCCGCAAGCACGCGGGTCACCTCCATGAACAGATCCGCGTGTCGGTAGTACGCCTTCTCACCCACCTGCACGCGGAATCGGCGCGTCACCAGCGCTCCTTGGTTGAGTTGTGTGGTATATGAAACGGCCAGCGGCTGCTGGGACGGGGACGGTGAAGAGAGCGAGGACTGCGCCGTGTCCGACAAACTGATGTACCTGTGCGCCGGTGCTGTGGGCGAGGCCATGGCTTCCGCTCGCTCGACTGGTTTGCGGTGCTTGGTGTTGGATTTTCTTTGGGTGGGTTCTGGGTTGCTTTTGCTGTGTGTGACTGGGTTGTGGGACTTAGTGTCGCTTTTTCTGTGGGTTGGTTCTGGGTTGCTTTTAATGTGTGCGACTTGTTTCGGTTGTGCCGGTTTTCCCCCTGTACCACCCATCACAGGCAAATGGGGCGAGGGCCAGGGCGAGGGATCAGATTGCAAAGAGTGAGTACAAGTCTTCCGGTTATCTTATGTCTGGCCTATCTGACGCATATCCTGTATGGGCCACACTCTAACTCAGATAGGACTGTACTCTCATATACCCTATACGTACCTCACTCTAGCTCATATATGACTATACTATCATACATCCTATTTGAGCCACAGTCTAACTCCGATAAGACAATGCTCTCATATATCCTATATATGCCTCACTCTGTCTCAGATACGACTATACTCTCATACATCCTGCTTGAGCCACATTCTATCTCAGACACGACTATACTCTCATATCATATATCCTATATGGGCCACACTCTAACTCATACATGACTATACTCACATATTTCTTGTATGTGCCTCACTCTAATCTAGAGCTAAATATATGCAACACGTGAGGTCCCAGGCACCCAGCAACTTACATACAAATGACCGACAACAATTCAGACAGTTATAATATCCACGGTCTGATAGTCGCCTCATAGTTATAGTGAGTACATGATCGACTGCTGTCGGGGTATAACATTTACCCACACAAGCGCGTACAGTTGCTTGTGTGTCGATTTCATGCTTTGTATGCGCAGATGTGCGTGGCCACGTGCCCGAGCTCCCACAACAGAAATAGGACAGCTGCACCCCACCACACACCTATATAGTGTACTAGAAAACACACACGTCACAACCAACTTCACACACACACTTACCAACTCAACTCCAAACACACGTCTATACAGTGTAATAGCAAACACATACCGTTTTTCTCTGACTTCGTTGACTTCGACCTCGCCGGATCCACCGGTAGTGTGGACATATCCAAAGTGAACGAGAACCCCCCTGAGACCTGTTTCAATAGCCGCAGCATTCGCGCAACCCATTTGCAGTATGTTCTCAAGGACTTAGTACTGCAGGTACGCCGGTCGTTGTAATACGAACCAGCAAAATCTTGCAGAAGTCCCGTGACTCGAGCGTCATCCCCCACCCAGCCTGTACCATTACAATTTGTATGGGCGTACTCGCGGAAGTGTAGGTAGATGCGGTTGCCGGGGGTTGTCTCCGGCACTGTAGTGAATATATTGAGCAAAGTATGATGAGATGAGTAGCTGAACAACTAAGGTAATCGTGTAGCTGGATTGCATCTTGGCTCTCTCTCTCTCTCTCTCACACTATATGTATATATATATATATATATTTAAAGATACACAAAAGTATACATAAACATGTATATAAACGCAGATATATATCTAATTTAGCATACATTCGTTGTTATAAAAAGTAGGTATATGCATATATTATAGATATACATAGATGTAGATAAATGTGTAGATATAGCTACACATATATACAATATATGTATATCTGCATACACGTACATGCGTACATACATATATACGTAGGTTGCGCAACTATACACACATACAGACAAGACACACACAAATATTTTTTCAACATAGATATAGAGTTATAAAGATATATATATATATTTATATTCGTATACGATAGATACACATAAATATAAACAAATATATATGTAGA
>NW_014040332.1:94696-101204 GCF_001186125.1 Sphaeroforma arctica JP610 | reverse complement strand
TATATATATATATATATATAATACTTATATATATATACATATATATATATATATATATATATATAATGTACCCTTTTTGGTGACATGGTCAGCCCACATTAAACTCACGCCAGGCGCTGCATCCACGATATGCAGTCTCGCCTTCTGTGCGATATTTGGTCAACCCAGATTTCGGTACACAAGTACACACAGTTTGTATTATTCGAGTTGTCTATTGTGTCACGGCTGTATTGTGCATCATATACCTTGTGTTCAACCGCGGACGGCGTATCACCCTGTTTCCCGTGCAATATCTTTTTCTTGACCGAACTCTTGTATGATATGTATTCTGCAGCTACTTCACTTCGTACCCAATCTGTCGTCCACAGCTGTAGCACTTACGCATGCACACAGCTGTAGTCCATCGGAAGTGGCGACTCTCAGATTTCCCGTACCCACTCGATACTTCACTAACCTATTAGCTAGTGCAAGAGACCTAACGTAATAGCCAGTTATCCATATGTTCTTGTTGTGTGCTTATGTGATTGGGCTGCCTTTTCCGACACTTTTAGAATCGCCGAATCCTCTGGTATCGGAGATCAGAGCCCTGAAGAGAGATCGGCAGGATGAGGCGCACAAATTGCTACGGCAGTGTGCAGGCATGGTGTTTAAGATCATGGAGGCGCGCAGTTGGAAGGTGCTGATTTTACGCGGTATGTCCTACCATTTCGATTGCCTTGGGATGTTGTTTCGGGGATTGTACTATACCAAAGCCCACGGTCATCAATACCGAGACGAGGTCGATACACATTGACTCAGCGGACGTATGTAGATTTCTGAAGCGGCCCGTCGTGTATTGTTATCTGGTCATTGCGGTCCATTAATAGGCCTCGTGGTCTTCCTCGTGGGTTCATCGGCCCTTTAGTTCCATTCAGGACCAGCTTTGGCCTGTAAGTCCGCGGCTGGATTACCCGATACACTTCCAATCAATCTGCCCTGTGCACACTGTTTCGGCCCCACAGAGTTTTTCCCCAAGAATGCTAATCTGCTGGGGTTGAATGTGAATCGAGGACAAGAGGTCCGTATACGTCTGCGACCCGCCAACGACCCGGAGAGCTTCTACTCCTTCGAGTTTGTTCTCGGGACGATGCTACACGAACTCGTGCATAACGGTATGTCGGCGCAGGGGGTAAACTTTAGTTTTTTGTGGGGTGTAGGTCGGTTGTCCATGGATTATGAAGGAGATACGGCGTTCATGGCCACTATGGTCGAGTTTGGGTTGTCGCTGAAGGGAAGGCATGACCCTCTGTCTCTCAACCCGACATCCTGCGAATGTCTATACTGAGTAGCTTGTCCACAGAACTTTGCACATAACAACTCGCTTAGATTCGGCCGTGGAGCCATGGCACGCGTTCGAATACTGTTAGGTATAATAATGTATACCTTATGATAGCAAGTGTTAATTAAGCTATGGCTATCACCATCGCAAACCCCACCTCAATCCGTACACTCAAGGCAAATTATTGTACATAACAGTTCATGGCCCGCATGATGTGAGGTTCTACGCGTTACTCGACGTTATCAGAAAGGAGTGCGAGGACTGGATGCACAAGGGATTTACTGGGCTGAAGGGGTTTGATACCGGCGGTAAGAAACTGGGCGGCAATCGGTGGACCAATCCCTCAGACGCAGAGAGACACCGTGTTATGGAGCTAGCGGCCACAAAGAGGTACACCCTGTGGTGCAATTGTTCTTACTTTATTTAAGCGTCTCAGTTGTGTGGATACTTACATTCATACCGACACCTTTGAGCGAGGTATCGATACGGTCCTCGGTGACACGGGTGAAATGTCTTGATTGGTTAAAAATTTGCGCTGAGATTGTATAACTATAAGTATTTACTAAAACTGTGCATTTCTCGGGATTGTAATGTAGGCGGCGAGACACACCCTACTTCGATGGGAGAAGGCTCGGGGGAGGCAGCACTCTTGGTAGCAACAAGAGTCCAAGAGAGCTGGCTGTACTGGTATGTTATTTTCATCCCAATATCGATTATATGGGTGCTATACTATGTCTATGTCTGCCTCGAAACTCTGCCGAAGTAGTGAATCTGTACTGAAGGTTCGTGCAGCGTGTTTGGATGTGGCCACTGCTGCACCCCGCTTAGTCCCGTGGTGAGAGTTGTATTGACAAAGAAGCTATAGGGTTTGCAATAGAGCCGCAGTGGAGTATCGTTTATGATTAACAAGCGCTGCGATCTAATATATTTTTTGGTAAAGGGGATTGCTAATCAATTGATGTCTGGTTGTACGGGTGCTTGGTAGTCTAGTTCCGACTGGTGTCATTTGTCGGGCACTCCTGACAATGCCGCAGTTTGTATCGCTTATACGTGATATACATGGCTATAGATACATTCACCTAAATCTATGCGGGGTGGGTACTTGTGTCTGTGTTTGATATACTTCTTGATATATCTCTGAGCTACCAAGTATTGGCTGGCTAATCACATACCTTCTCAGGCTGCGGAGAAACGCCGGCGCGACAATCTCTGGTGTGGTGATGAGAATACGATCGACCTAGATGATGTAGACAGTGCACAAGCAGTACCAGCTACGTCAAATGGCCAACCAACAGTCAGTGAGAGTGTATCGAAACGTGCGAAGAAACCTTTAGCCAGTACATTGTTTGCAGCGGGGATTGGCCGCTCACGTGGCGCGAGTGTAGGTAGAACGGAGGTGGCAAACTGTGACGGACCATATCGGTATGGAAAGGGCAGTAGCAGTATTAAGAATGGCCGGGTGTCTTCTACGAGTAAGGCATCGAACAGCACGGATGTGCGTTTACGTGTAAGTGTAAGTGTTGGCCAAGGAAAGGGAAAGGAGACGGCAAAGGGAGCATCTTGTCCTGAAATCATCGAGATTCTGGACAGTGACGACGATGTGGAAGGTAGTATCAATGATGTAGGTAAGGATACAGGAAACTTGCAACTACACATGGCTGGACATAATGGAGTCGCCAATCAGTCACAAAGAGGCGCCGCTCGTACAGCCAAAACGACAGGCACATCTCAGTCACCTGTTGCAAAGCAGAGTGTAGATACTTGTCCAACACAAAGGAGGACAGTGAGGGTGGAGAGAGATGGGAGTGTATGGAAGGCAGCAACGGGTAGCACGCTTTCTGGTAGATCTGATAGACAGACAAACGAACAGAGGTATACACAGACAGTCACACGGGCGAATGCTTCAGAGTGTTCTTCACCGGGGAGATCCAAAGCAAGAGAGGTGGGTGCAACGTGGAAATGTGTATTTTGTACCTTTGCAAATCAGCGCACAGGTAATACCAGAAGTAGTCCGGGTGTATGCACGAGGTGCTGTATGAAAGACACTGTAGCACCGTCGCTGTTTTTACCTGATGAGTCATCACACTCTACTGATGAAGAACGGAGAATCGCAATTGGCCAGCAAGTTGAAAGACGGGAGGTACCTATTAACAAGTGGGCTTGCAACCATTGCACCTTTAGTAATACAGATCTGTGCAGTGACAGGGGGGCTGCTAGGGTATGCGCCATGTGTGCTTTGCTTCAGTCGTGAGGTTTGATAAGGACGTGAACATTACTAAGTTCTGATGCAAGGTATTCTTAGTATCATCGAAGGTTGTGGATGTAAGCAAAGCTTCACGTGTTCAGCTACTGGCCGTTCGTCCGACATATATTGTATCCATTTCACCAAATCGACCTCGTGTAGGTACACACAGCTGCAGGCGTAAACGCCATGATGTTCTCTGCACCCACTACTGCAGAACAGTGAGGGCGTGCGTGCATACACCCACTAACCTGGGCCATGATAGAGGTGCTTTGTGCATCCAGATGCAGGCATTATAGTTGGGTCCCTGCCTCACGCACACTCCTAAAGACCTACAATACAATACAATACAATACAATACATGGTCTCAACACTGTATATGTTGCCGCACGCCTGTCCAACTGGTGGCACGTGGTTGTAGGGATGTATGCAGCTGCTGTGTTGCACTGCTAGTATGGACATCATGACGTTGAGCTCCTGGCCTCGACTCGTTAGTAGTACTTCGTGCATGCAGCTGCAGGACTGATTAAGCGAGATGTATCATCATGAACTCCTCTACCGACCTACCTACATAACAGGTCAACGGCTTCGTACACGTATCTGCAAGCACAATTTGTCGTGGACATGCGCAGTTATACAGCCATGTGTAGACTAGTCAGGGCCGGCGCAATTGTTTTGACCATTGGGTTTCGGAGAGAACCCCAATGTATCCAGCGGCTGTCCTGAATTGCCCCGGCCGAGTGCATACAGCTACATATCGTTTTAATTAGCACGATCGCGTGTATATAGCTGTCAGGCCCTAAAAAGTGAAATTGGTCCGGTGCTATGCCCAGCTATCGCATCGGATAGACAGAACCGAAGTGCTGTGTACAGCGGCTGGCCCACATTGCCGTGGCTGTCCTTCCTGTATGCGTCTGCTAACCTGTTTGAGTGACAGTACGACCCCAAACATACAACCATAGACCGATACTGCCGGCTATAGGCGTGGGGTAGTACTACTACTAGCGTACTTATGTCCAGCGACCATTGGAGACTGTCGTAAGCAACTGGTGATCAGGAACACGCGCACAGAGCCACTGACCCAGAATTCGACGAGATAGCTTAGGCACGTACTGTTTCAGACCGGAATGCACCAGTCCCGGAGGTGCAATAGCGCTATCAGGTATCGCCTTAGTATCTATGTCACCGGGCTTAGTCATGTCGTGGATATTATGGTACGCATGGCCGCATAGTTGTCGTCGGTGTACTGTGTACGGGCTGCCTGGAATTAAAGGACGAGCGTTTATCCTTCACTCTACTCTACCATAATCTCCGAAGATCACACCCCTAGTACCGAACTTCATGTTGCAAACACAAGGCCTCGGACGACGCAATCGCCCCCATAGTTCCATAGTCATACATCGATGTACAGGCGTAGGTGGCAGGCTGCGAGTAAGGCTCATCATCGATCGGTGCCAATTAGCGCCGCAGGGTATACCTCGCACAATGCTGCAGTTCGGTACCTGCGGGGGCTGTACAAGAGGAGTGCTATTTATAGTGTTGACATGTGACACCGTGTCAGGCCAGTACACGTGGTCTTCTGTCACCACACGGCCCCTGTTCGTACCTACAGAGCCTTTGCGTAGATCAAGTCAACAGAGGGCACACTTGTACAGTACGTCATGTTGAGCGTATCGAGTGTTACTCGTACTAGGAATCGGTTGTGCTGCTGTGGGACACCAGAAACAGCTTGTTAACTGCGGAACTTCGGATTAAGCACAACCAATTCAGTCGCTACGGACAATATGTGAGCGTCTCGGCGTAGTTCTATTAAGGTCAGCTATGAAACCATAGACTAGACACGGCTGTCATAGTGCCGAATAAACCTGTCAACCCGTACGCGAGTTCCGGTCCCTCTGGGGACATTCTTGTACACTGCCAGAGTGGATTCAACGCACCTATAATATATCGACAGCTGCAACCATGTACCATACACAGCCTATACATCATGCGATCGATAATCATGCAGCATGTAAAGAGGATGCAACGTATTCACATTGTCGTAGATATACATAAATACGACAAAACACATATGTCAACTTTACACAACACATATATGAACTCTACATATACATAACACGTATATGGACATTACATAACACATATATGAACTGTATATACATGCCCAGTTCTGCACTTGTCATTCAGGATTCAAAGGAGGTGCTGTTCTCGTAGTATGAAATACGGAGTCGCTGACCATGTGTACTGCAACCGAGTCAATTGACTGCTTCGAATTCGCTTTGTAGGGTTTCATTTTGTAGGGTTTCGTTTATTCGTATAGCACTTGATTCCCGCAACCTAGAACACCACATGTAGACGTACAAATACTTTGCCAAAAGCGCCCAAGTCTGTCCAGAGAGCTCTCCTAGTGTGGAGCGTCATAGACGCGGTAGATATAATAAATGGACCTAGTGGCTTCAGCCACAGCGTGTCCCCATCTCGAATTCATAAACAACTGTACACGTTCCAATCATGAGGCGAATACAAGTGTGCTATAATAAATCCGTATCACGTACTGCGAAGTATGTTGGGCATACTTACAAGGATCAGAACCCGTCCGTAGCAATACAAGTACTAGTGCATACATGAACTAGTCAACTCGTCCTGCAGTCAGTCAGCCACATCGGTGTAGTACGTAAATCTCTGACGGCTGCATTCAATTTTAGAGTACAAGTGTGAAGTGTCGGGTCAGAGAGACGGAAAGTTTCACTAAAATACACGTGCCAATGACTAAAAACCACCAGCCAATAGTGTGACCTGCGTAATACTCTGTCACACACCTAGCACCATCTACTAAAGGGTTTTCGTGGATTGCGGTGTAATACAATCAGTCTTTACGGTTTTAATAATCAATATATATATATATATATATACGTATATATGTATATATATATATATATATGTATATA
>NW_014040332.1:84664-92281 GCF_001186125.1 Sphaeroforma arctica JP610 | reverse complement strand
TATAGGTATACGTTGGATATGATCATAAATATTCAGGTAAAAATCCAAATGGTCTTGCCCTCTGTGGGGCTGCATTGATGCCTATAGTTCTCATTTCTTGTTTTATTTTCTGATATACGCAGCTAGTGGGAAGTCAGACCTCCTCAATGGTGATGGAAAACTCGAACGGGAACTGTCCCTTACGAGGAGAGTCAGTGGGGGTGACGTGAATGAAAGGTCGCGTGATTCGCCCAAGATTAGTGTGTCTGGTACATGGGTAAGTGTATACGGGTACTGCGTTAGGCGACTATCATTTTATTACTGATTCATACGTCAATGTCTGTTGTATGGTCCTATGGGCTGCGGCGCTATTTATATAACTGCTCGACGTCGGAGATTTTTAACACTCCACTGATATATGCTGACTCGGCGATATGAGGCTATCGCGACTCTCCGCATCGATGCAGTCAGAGCTTCCACCACTCACTTTAAAGATATTCATAACGTATTTGTTGCTCGACTGCGGGATTGGTCGATACTTGGTACACTTTTAGTCACTCCTTTAGATTTAACCACTTCGATTCTAGATTACACCGTTCATTCTGGTATATTGGCGGTAAGCAAATTGGTATATATATATATATATCAATTTGTATACGGCTAATATGCGAGAATACCATCACTCATGGAAATACTTTCCCTTCTCCTCGGATACTCACAAGAGTATCGGCCTTGCTTTTTGCTGGAATGAGAAATAGAACAACAATGCACTGCATGGATTAAGTATTAGACTTCGTGCAAGCTTATGTCGCCTTCATACACCTATCATCAGAGACCGGTGGGTGACAAAACTCGGGCCCGGAGCAATACGGCTAAGCTTTTACGACAGGCACGACCAAAGAGCACGGATAGCGAGGTATGGTTGTAATTTTCAATTGGTACATCTCTGTGTATTCTGGTGCTTACGTTGATTGGAAGTTCATGCGCGTGTCTGTGGCATAAAATGAGGAAGTCCTGCAGGGATTCTCTGCAGCCATTCTGATCTATTTGCACTCAGTGCTATCTAGAGCATTGCGTAGACATTCAGTGCTATCTAAGACACTGTATGGGCGTGTGAGTCATATCGGTGCAACCTATCAGATCGTCGCAGTTCGGCAGTCACAGCCGCATTGCCTCGCCTGTGTTCTCAAGTTTTGCGTAGTTGATCATTGGACAACCTGGCCAACATACGTACCTGTACATTTCTTGCGACACGCTGATTTTAAACCTGGTACTAGACACTAACATGGATGTGGTAGTATGCAGGTACGCTGAGGACTACTGTGGTATCATAATTGTGGTATCAGACAGTTGATTTGTATACAACAACTACCCCTATCTGTGGTAGGCGTGTCTGCGGCCGGTACGATTGGCGGTCTTTCGATGACCAAGTGGACATGATTAAATCACTAATGGTACCACGGAGATTGCTACTTGGCAGCATCATCAGCCTCTTGCAACAAACACAGCTTTCCCACAGACTTTTATACACCTTGACTTTTATACACCTTGGATATCTACCTTCCGCTCTCATCCTCACTGTCCTTAATCTTGTTTACCGTCTCTCTATCCCTTTGCGCTGCGTATGATGTAGATGGTAGCCTCGAGAATGGGCGGCTCGGCCACACCGGAGACGACCAAATTCGAAGAGGTGCCTCTGTTCAAGCAGGCCCAGACCAGCCGCCCCCGCATTCTACCGTCGATGTTGTCCATGGATGCCCTTCCAGTGAACCTGAAGTAAGTCCCGGCTGGCTGTATTCCAATGAGGGGTTCTGCCGTTGTGCCGGTCCTGCAGGATTGTCAGGACTCGGTGGGTCAACACGGTGCACCGGGCAAGCTTGCGAAGTGTAGAATACACTAATGCGACAGCTGCGCTTGAACTCATTTGTATCGTAAACCGATTGTTTTTGTGCACTGGTTCATATCCCGTACTAATGCATATTTTGAACTGATTCCTTTTAATACAAAGGTCCGTAACTGAGGGATTTGTCAAGTCTACGGACATACACACCAGTCGCCACACACCCGGCCATCATCTATCCGCTGGCCGAACTTCGGGCGCAGTAGTGGACATCGCGTGGTCGATCGAAGAAGCGTACGTTTTCTTATTGCAAGCCTGACTCAGGGTGTTGCTGCATGCTATATATATATATATATATATATATATATATATATATTATATATTATATACCAATATACCCGTAATCTGTAAGGATGCTTGTTCATTCCGATGTGCTTGCCCCTCGGCTTCACTCGGCTTCACCACGAATGCGTGCCGCACGCGCAAAGTAAATGTATTGGGTGTGCGGGGCACACTCTGGGGCCAACTTACGTACCACAACTATTCCTATCACCATCATCGGCACTAACATACCCTATTCACAAATACATCTTATTCACTCATATATCCGGATTATTCACAAATATATACTTTTCACTAATATATCCTATTCACTAATATATCCTATTCATTAGTATATACTATTCACTAATATATATCTTATTAACTTGAATATTCTATTCACTAATACATTCTATTCACTCATATATCCTATTCATATACTCTACATGCATGCATGCACCACTACAGAAAGCACCTGGGCCAGGCCCAGATGCATTTCCCCCACGGCTTCACCGTCACCACGTGCCACAACGGCAATGTGTATGTGTCGGGTGTGTGGGCCAACTGGCCCGCATTCATCGCAGGGCTGCGGTTTGGAGACCAAATTCTAAAAATAAACGACGTGCGTGTACAGGGGCTACGACCAGCACAGGTAGGTGGGATTTGTTGTCTATCTGTAGTTTACTACCTTTCTTTCTGGGAGTGTCAGTGTATTGCACTCATGGCGGCGTGCGTCTGGCTTCATGCTGAGCCACTCGGCACACACATCAGCAATATCGCAGCAGCACACACAGATGGATGCAATGAGACCCTCACAACGAACAGTAGCCGTATGTGTGTTATACACTGACACCTCATCGACCACGAACAATAGCCGTGTGTGTCTGTGTCTGTGTCTGTGTCTGTAGTGCACGTCCTGATTCCAGGACTAAAAGCATAGTGGTATATGGGGGGGATACTTCTCTGAGTTACATTAGGCTGTCCCGTGACAACCACTCGTTTGATTGGACCCGTCAATTCTCAGTTTAATCGTAAGCATGTTCAATACATGGTTGGTCCGTTGTGATAGTCTGCGGCTATTGCAATGTTAAACACACCATCCCATCCGGCTCTGAGATTTAAATCTGCAACACATCCGGCTGGGAGGTGTAGTACGTCCCCGTACTGGACCAAAAGTACTTACCCATCAATACAGAAAGCACCACGCAACAATCTATATGGCACTCATACTCACCAAAGCACCACAACAATCCGTATTGCACTCATACTCTCATACTCACTCCTTTGATCGGCGTACGTATTCGCTGGGCTCAACAGGTGTATGAGTTACTGGCTGCGTCTGACGCCCACGTACTGCGGATCAAGAGTCACCCCTTCGAACACACCGTCACGGTAGAGCGCCGGGAGAACCCGGAAACAGGGGCACTAGAGATACTTGGGATTACTTTCCTCAAGGGCAATATCCTGAAGGTAGGCACGTGCTTGCGTTGACGTTTCTAGGGTTTTAGTGTATATGTCACTTGCTCGGAGAGGGCCAGCACTCGGGGGAACATTCCTCATGGCTGGCTTACTCGTGATGAATGGCGCGTTCAATAGCATTGGAGGCTTAGATACGCGGGCGGCACTCGGCTGCTGTCCTATATGCGTCTGTTAGTTGGTTCCATGCCCTGATCTTTTAAGATGTTGTCCTGATCTTTTTGGGTGTTGTCCTGATCTCTTTGGGTGTTGTCCTGATCATTTTGGGTGTTGTCCTGATCTCTTTGGGTGTGTGTTTCTGAGTCATACCTGACTCATCTGGTGCGCGGCGGGGATTTAAGTTTACTTACTATAACATGATCGATGACGCTGAGGTCCTGGGATCAGTTTCCATAGCAGCTGATACGAGCAAGGACTAGTCACGTATACACACGTATATCCATATGTCGACCCATGAACAGACCGCCTATATCCAGTCTACGCACTCCTATTCGTCCATACCTTCGCTGTCAGATCTATCTAACCTAGTTATTGTGCACAGTGGGGCTATGTCCATCCACTATCTCGTAGTCGCTGTCACGCAACCGCTTGTGCTGCTGAAGGCTCTTGCTGTATGCCAAGCACATGCCCAGACCAACCAAGCACCCACGCATAGCCACAACCTGGCCACTCGTATTCATTCATTGACGGAGAACTCTGTTCTCTCACGCACGCTGTAGGTATTGCCTGGCACGGCCGTTGCGCGGAGTGGTTTCACTTTCACGGACCATTACATCATCGCCGTCAACGATGACATCGTACTGGGTCTGCCGGACAAGCTGATTATGCAGAAATTCAAGGAAACGGGCTCTGTTGTGAGTGTAACGGTTGTCCACAAGACCCACTTCCTCGAGGTAGGGTCTAGGGTGTGTGTTTTTATATCTGTATGCTCGCTGTGTGTGCTGTTGTGTGTTCAAGTGGTGAAGTACAATGCTGCAGTGATAGTGACCGGACGATGAGCTTTCTCCATCAGAGTGCCTGTACAGGCCTAGGATGGCATTTCCCTGTATCAACTATAGTGAACAAACCCAGACCCAAGCCCAAACACCTGACCCAACACTATGCACGGCATCTGTTCCCGTAGATTATAGGCACCTGTGCGAGCTCGCTGGATCTGCTGCGGAGGTCAGCGCTAGTGGATGTGATGGTGGGCTACTGTCGCTCCCTTTCCCCCGGTGGCCTGCAGTACTACTCGGCAAGGGAAGACGATGACAAGACGGAGATTGGTGTGTGTGTCTGTGTCTGTGTATGTTTATGTGTTTTAGTGCGCCAGAGGGTCCATGTCGATACATAGATAGGCAGATCTGAAGAACTGTTTGCGTACATATATGTACGGATCGGCCTGGACTGGATGTTTGGTTGTTATGTTAGTGTATGCGCGTCTTTTGCAAATAATATCGGCCACATCGTAGCATGCTATCTCACCGCCGACTTAGAAGGTCACGTGCGATGTTTGTGCTCGATTCCATACCACTTGTCTCTCATGTAGAGGTCGTATAACCACATTTTACGCATTCAACCCCCGTTCTCATGTGCACAAGCGTACTCGTGCAGCTAGATACATTGCAGGTCATTTTCACACACACAAACACACACACATTAATTGCTCACATTTGAACGTAGTGTTCTATCCCATGCCGACTATCCCACTCTCTCCCTCATCCGCCACAGTGACACACTCACACATTAATTCCTTACATGTGGACCTAATACTCTATCTCATACCGTCTGTCCCCACTTCTTCACTCACAGCGGTGGTCCAAGGCGCCACGTCATTGGTATCCAGTTTACAAAATACAGCAGACACCATAGGAGCCGATACTCGCCTACCACCCCGCAAACAACAGCAATACCAAGACCCCCAGAGCCAGCAATACAACCCACCAGCCACCAAACACACACAGCCTGAGGGAGGTATAGCGCGAGCCCGGTCCCCTGCGATCCAGAATAGCAGCCGAAGTAACAGCCCTCCACCGTTCCACAGACGCATGCAAAACGGGCTACTCAAAACAGCCAGCACCACCAATCTGGCCACGTTCAAGTCTCCGATGGAGTTCAGCACCACTATCACGGCATCGGGTATAGGTAGGAAGACGTCACTGGCCCAACGCGTATCGCTGCAGAACTTTACCAGCACGGTCAACAAGGGCGGAACGAGCCAGTATGTGCGAGAAAACACCTCGGTTATGGGACTGATGAGTCCTAATGCCGGCATGCGGGAGGTGCAGGTGCAGGTGTCGAGTGCAACCGGCCACTACGGTGCACCGTCACCCCGGAACAAGTCGACGTATGCTCCAATCAAGACCTCACGGAGGCGCTTGCAGCGTTCCTCTAGTTCTTTGTCCATCCAAGGGTTCCACGAGGTGTGAGCCGGTCCAGGGCAAGTGGCCCAGGGCAGGCGGGATTGGGGTAGTCCCTGTTGGGCCGAGTCCATCCTACACACACACACGAACACGTACATGCGCACACACACACACACACACACGGACACACACGGACACAGAGAGAGAACGAGACAGACATACATGCACATATTACATCTTAAGACAGAGCTCAGGACGTATACATGTAAGTGTCTGCAAAGAGTTCTCTGCACGCGGTAGCACGTGCGGCTGAGGGCCGATGGGTTGATCTGTACCGATAGAAGTTTTGTATTCATATTACGGTCGCTGTCCATGGTTTATTTGGGTTTTTTGGGTTTTTTGACTTGCGAGTGTTGGCCGGTTTGCACACAGCTTCGTCGGCGTATGTGAAACTGAGGGCATGACTACAATGAGCTCAACCTAGAGCGAATGTAGGTGTGTATAGCCGGGTCAAGCCAGAAAGGCTGAGTCAAGTACACAGAGTACCATTTCAACAGGACTCACGCGGAATCGAGCAGCGGAGATACATAGACAGGGATAGTGTTGCGAAGACCAGGCTAATTCCGTCGTTACTGGATGGCGTAGTTGTTCTGGATCCCTATATATATATGTATATGTATACCTTTATGTACATGTATGTACATACATACATACATACATATATATATATATATGTATATATCATGCATAGCATAGCATAGCATAGCATATCAAAAGGCACGTTCGCATCTCAGCATTGTATTGCCAATGTGCAGGACGTGGGCTTGTGGGAGACTGCATCGCACGAGGCCTTCGGGTGCTCAGTAGGATGTAGTGGTGTTTCATTTCTTAGTTCAATGGCGTCGGGCGCAACCATATCCTGGAATCGAAGAAGGTGTCTTCATGGCGACGAGTAGTTATGTTATTATTGAGTCCACAGGCATACAGAGAATATCTGAATGCTGCACACACTTGTTCATCTGGGCTTGGTAGGTATGTCTGCGATGGACACGGCCAGATCCACCCACTTGGAAACAAACGAGCAATTGGTCCGTGATCAAGAGCCCACGATTAGGATTGCTTATTTATAATAAAAGTCTAAATGTTGGGAGGAAACCCGCCCTCCAGCCAACTCCACGATTATTGTTTTGTATATGATGTGGACCTGAGCCCCAAATATGATCAAACAATCAGAAACAGGCGTGTACCTATATCAGTATATTATTATAATTGTTCGTAGGTGGATGCTGTACTGATGTGATGTATGTGTGTATATATGTAGATAAATATATATAAATAAACATGCATTTTATATATATATATATATATACATATATATATATATATATGTGTGTGTGTATCTATATATATTTATGTATATGTATATATGTATATATATATATATATATATGCGTGTGTGTGTATGTGTGTGTATATGTATATATACATACACACACATATTTATATATATATATATATATGTATATGTATATATATAAATATATGTGTGTGTGTCTGCATATATATATGCATAAGTATTATTTTATGCATCTATATGTATATATATGTACATCTATACGTATTTATATATATCAATAAATCTAAATCTACATGTATTTA
>NW_014040332.1:75927-81800 GCF_001186125.1 Sphaeroforma arctica JP610 | reverse complement strand
TGATTGTGTATATTTACATGATGTGCGTTTCTCTAGCTTTTTCTCTAAGTTTGATTGATCATTGATCATGCATTTCTATAATTTTTTTTGTCGATCGTTAGTAGCCTTGCATGTTTCCTTGTTTTGATTTACAATCATATCTCAACAACTACAGCCTTGTATCTGCTAAATAATAGGCACAGGGCTATGTTGCTAATTGGCGATACCTAAATGCACTTCACGCTGACAGGTGCGTCAGGACTCGAAACTCTTTTGTAAAGTAATCGAGGCCAAAGGCGTTTCAAGCGTCGATCAGATATTCTGCACCATTCATCTTGACAATGATAAAGTAAGTTATATTTACAGTGGACGTGTCGCATCTGATGTGGTGATGTTTGATCATGATATAGTAAGTTATATATACAGTGGACGTGTCTTGTCTAATGTGGTGATGTTTGACCATGATAAAGTAAGTTATATATACAGTGGACGTGTCTTGTCTAATGTGGTGATGTTTGACTATGATATAGTAAGTTATATATACAGTGGACGTGTCTTATCTAATGTGGTGATGTTTGACCATGATTTAGTATGTTATATATACAGTGGACGTGGCTTGTCTAATGTGGTGATATTTGACCATGACATAGTATGTTATATATACAGTGGACGTGTCTTATCTAACGTGGTGATGTTTGACCATGATTAAGTAAATTATATATACAGTGGACGTGTCTTGTCTGATGTGGCGATGTTTGACCGACAATGGGCTATCTCATGAAGTACTCGCAAACTCACATTGTACAGAGGAACTACCTCATAATGTACGACATACAACTCGCCGCAGCAGTTCTTTATTATTCTGGGTGCATACAGTATTCCTAAACCCGCATTATACTGGCGTAAAAGTGACAAACCAAATTTAATACGTTAATTTGTTTGTGCAACGTGTGTTCCCAGGGCGCGCACAATGCACAAGCTAGGCGTTCAGTTCGCCGCACAACGCATTTCAGTGTAAAGTACTTCCAGATAGGCGTTGTATAGAGGAAAAGGACACCAAACAATACTCATAGGATAACTTATTGTACAACGCAACCTGGCGGACACACACATCCCAATTTCCTGGCGCACTTCATCCGTATATAAGTACTTCCACACACACACCATCGTATATATAGCTCGTATCAGATATCCATGAACAAGACACCGTGCTCATTGCATAGCGTATTTCATCCGTGGATTGTCCTTCCACACGCTAGTCTACGAAAAAAAATCCCAAGTGTGCGAAACCCACCTCTTCACCTATTTCGTAAGTGTATAATACTCGCTGCATAGTCTATTTTGTGTGTATAGTCGCTTCTTAGCCTATCTTATGTGTATATTATTCACTTCTTAGCCTATTTCATACTATAATACTCACTTCTTAGCCTATTTCATGCGTGTCTCAGTACTCGCAGACACGCGTCATACACGGCAAGCGACAGGAGCGACGGATGCTGCGCAAGAGTGTGTGGACTGACCCCTGCAATCCATTCTGGGCGGAGGAGTTTGAGTACAACACTCTACCACAACACTTCCAGGAGCTCAAGATCATTATGTGGGCCTTCCCCCACGGGGCAAAGGTACGTTCAGGACAAATTGAGCTTGTTTTAGTACGTGTTTAGTTGTATGTTTGTGCTCGAGAAGCCAAAATATGGATCTCTCCAGCACATCGCCATCACGCAACACTTCTCTGTACATAAGGCCATTATGTGGACCTTTCCGCACGGGTCAAGGGTACATTTAGGGTGGGTTGATGCTTGCGTTTAGTTGTATCATGATGCTCGAAAAGCCAAAATATGATTCTCTCAAGTATAGCACCCTCTCGCTACACTTGCAATATCTTGAACTTGAGAAGTGGGCCTCACTGAGCAAGGCTTAGTTCATGGAGATCAGACCCACCTACGTATGTATTTAGTTTATAGTTAGATTAAGCTGCTTAAGCCAAATACAGAGCATTCAGTACAACGCATGGCACGTTTCGAGCTAATCGAGCATCTAGATGTGTGTATGTTTGTCAGGGTTTATTGTGGGTCTTGGCGCAGGAAGCACAGGTGAGGAGAGTGTGGGTTGATTGCGTTCAACGGATACCTGTTAATTCCAACCACCCTTTATACACAAACCCCAACGCTGTAAGGCTTCTTAACCTTTTGAAGGGGCTGCTTACTGCTGATATCGGCTACTTCCACTCACCCCATCTTCTTCTACTGGCTTTTCCGTAGGCGGCCGTGCCTGTGGGCAGAGTACGCATACCTCGACAGGTGCTGCTCAACCAGACCAACAACACTGAGTCGTGGCACCCAATGAGATCAGCCGCCAAGGAACACCCGGTGCCTGGGAGACTCAGGTACGCCGGACACGCTGTGAACTCGAAAACAACCCCCCCCCCGGGGTTTATTAAGAGATCAAATAGGTTTAGGAGAACTCAGCGAAAATTAGACAAGGGTGGGAGGATATATATATACAAGCATGTTGTAATATAGGAGTGATTTATACGACAGTGTGTATAGTTGTTCCCTCTCCGTCTAGGAGGTTGTGTACTTGCTCTGAAACCATTTCATTCTGTTGATCGGGAAAACTTTCGAATTGAAAACTGAGTATGTGTATCACACCTCTGCAACTATTAATCCTTTGACCCAATGTTCTGGGAAGGTCCAATGTGGATCTCAACAACAGTCGTATGCTATATAGTCAACTGGTGTATATTTTATATAGTCGGATGATGAATATGATATATAGTCTGATGTTATATATGATATATAATCTGCTGATGTATATGATATATAATCTGATGATGTATATGATATATAGTCAGATGATGTATATGATATATAGTCAGATGATGTATAGGATCAGAACTACACCATGAGATGCTGCACAGGTGCTTCGGTTGATACCCTCTGAGTGTTTTCGCCGCATCATGAGTAATTATATCTGTGGATCTGTGCCCCATTCTCAAATCAACCCTAAACCCTGAACCCATATTTTTATTCAAACACAAACGTTTTCTGAACCCCGTACGCACGTCATTACGCATCATTAATAAACTCACGCCCCATCCATCTTCCCCATCATGCAGTTGTAATGCATTCCATCCATCCCTGACACTGTATTCTATTCCAGGATTCAGAATCTTCTCCAGCATGGTGTTGTAATGCATTCCATCCATCCCTGACATTGTATTCTATTCCAGGGTTCAGAATCCTTCCCATCATGGTGTTCTAATGCATTCCATCCATCCCTGACATTATTCTATTCCAGGGTTCAGAATCCTTCCCAGCATGGTGTTCTAATGCATTCCATCCATCCCTGACATTGTAATCTATTCCAGGGTTCAGATCGACACGAAGAATAGTCCAGCGGGTCCGTGTGTGTCTATCACACTGGTGGAAGGCCGCGATATGATCTATAGTGGCTCGCCCAAGACATGCGCATGTATCATCGAGCTCATAAGTAAGTGCAAGTCCTCGCTAATTTATGATTTGTACACGGTGCGGATAAATTATTTTTTTTGGGGGGGGGGATATAGCAACTAGTGCCAATTTTGGCAACAAAAAATGGGATTTATAAGATTAATTTCTGCTTACAACAATTCACGCCGATTTTGGCAGAAGATCTGGATTGCTGAGACCGATTTCCACCATGTGAACCCCTCATACACAGACTCCGTCTCGGGCGAAATCATAGAACACATCGGCGAAATCACGGGTCAAGTAGTAGACGATACAGTCAAGTTCAAAGACGCCGCATCAACGCATTTCACACTCAAAGCTAAACACGAGCACCTGACTATACGATTCCGCCTGCGTATGGACCAGAAAGACGCGTTGGGTCAGAAGACGTTAGAAGTGGCGCTGCTAAGCACTGTGGCGACCGACGTTTGGTACAATCTGACCTCGGCGGACGATGGTGACACCAACCCAACCCTGGACAGAGAAACGACCGTGCAGCTGAGGCTGAAAGTTCTGTACCAGGTGAGGGGGGGGGGGGGGGGCTGTGTAAGATAGCTGCGATGGCACGAGGGCAGTTATGAGTTGCTATGGTTACGAGCTTGTTGGAGAGATGTCTGAGTACTAGGTTGGTATGATTCCGAACTTATTGCTTATTCATCGGCAATGTATGATCACTCTGCGCGCGATGGCTTCACGTCAGATATCACGACTATCAGTGCACACAGATGTACAGATTGAAGTAGCAATCATTATGAGCTCTCAAATCAGTTTAGGTTCAATCCGTTTCATAGTCCTAACAATTTTTTTATCTTATTTTACTATTTTAACTTACCTATCGCAGGAGAACTCTATCTTACCTCTATCGGATTACCAGGAGCTGTGGTCACAGTTTTCGGACTTCCCCGTCCCGGTCTTCCAAGTCCTGGACAAAGTGTGCTATAGTAAGGTATCTGAGTATGACCACGACAAGCTCCTTTGTATCCATTTGTACCGTGATATTCGCAGATGTAGCGCATAATCTGTACAGAGTAGACGTGTATGTGTTTGTGTCTACACTTGGAAAGTCCAATCATCGTGCAGCAAATGTACTCAGTCGTCAATCGCCGTGCAGCAAATGTACCCAATCTACGAATATACCTACTATAAGCAATCCACGACGAGAGAAACACGTGGTGATGCTGGTACTGGGCTGGCTGGCTAACATACGGGTGTACTGAGCCAAGCCGTGATATAATAAGCAGTCGCAATATCTTTGCATCACATGACACGGATATCGGATACATATGTATGATATGTATCGACACTGTTCTATATTGATACGATTGTCATTGTCTATTGAGAAGTGTAGGACAAACTATCCAAAGACATATATATATACACTGTTTTATTGAGTTACCCTAGCTCTCCACAGATCTGATTCTAAACTATCTTATTGTTTCGATGCCTATCGAATGTGGCTGTAGGAGGATATGGCTATTTCACTACTACGACTGTATGCATCGCGGGGCGAGGCTCTGATGTTTCTGAAGAATGTCATTGAGCTGGAAACCACCAATACGAAAACCTTTGGCACGCTGTTCCGAGCACAGTCCATTACCACTAAGGCCATTGAATATTACTTTAAGGTATGACTACTACAGTGTTGAAGCGTGTTGCACAATATAACTATATATATATCTATATATATATTTGTATATATGCCATAACCATTTCAAATTGTCAGGTAGTTAACTACTATTTGTCAGATAATTTCTCAATCGTACCCATCTCACAATACCACACACACAGACCGTTGGTGCAGAGTATCTAGCCAAGACACTCAAGCCGCATATCGACGCTGTGATCGCCGCCAAAAAGTGCACTGAGGTCAATCCGTCGTTCATTCAGAAGGGCGACGGCAATGTAAAGAAGAACCTCAAAGCACTGGAGAACAATATCAAGCGCTTCACAGACGCCATCTTAGACTCGGGTGTGTGCCATTGTACTGGTTGTTGTTGACATTGGCATTGTACTTAGTGCTTGTTCACGTTCCTATTTCTATTGTTTGTATGTGTACCGGGGTGTTCAGTGGTGTGGCTGGAATGCTGTGGCTGCGATCAACTGCCGTACCAACAAGGGAAAGATTTGGGGCCGATAAAAAATTAATCCCACAAACCGTCCTATCCCGTTGCCATAGCAATGTGAGGATGATTTGTGCATGGTTGTATAGCCCACATGAGTTGTTGTAGTACGACTATAGGGTGCGCTGTTGGTCGTATTGTTACTGAACACTGAGTCGTATGTTTTCATGATACTGTGGGTCATATTACTACTTGATATTGTGGGCGGTACTGTTGCCTAGCACTGTATGTTGTACTGTTACTGAACACTGCTAGTCGTATTTCTCTTGATATTGTGGGTCAT
>NW_014040332.1:70504-75378 GCF_001186125.1 Sphaeroforma arctica JP610 | reverse complement strand
ATTGGTGGGTGTAGTACGGCAGTGAATTCGTCTTGTTACCTAATGGTTTACCCTCCATAGGCTACGAGCTATATCCCGGCGTGGCAATGAAAGCCAATCTCGATACTATTCCTACCCCACTTTACCAAGCCTATGTGTTAACACTCACGCTTACATTTTATGTATGTATAATACTCACGCTTACATTTACCTGGTATGTATGAATAATACTCATCTTACATATGCTTGGTATGTATGTATAACTCATGCTTACATTTTACATGGTATGTATGTATAACACTCACGCTTACATTTACTGGGTATGTATGTACAGTGGATGCTTGTCCGATTGAGATGAGGATAGTGCTGAGCTTTCTGAAGGATGCGGTGACAAGGAAGTTTGGCTACGCGCACAGTTATTCGGTGTGTACTTGACTACCTCTGAGGTTAGAATGTGCGGGCATTCGGTATATTGTGTGTTGTAGTAGTGTATTGCGTATGTCCGTGTATGTGCGGGGTTAGCACAGTTATTTTAGAAGGCGTGTACTGAGCACATTGTTATAGTCTCACTAGAAACAACCAATAAGCAACTTATACTATCTCAACACCTTCATTATATTCCCACTAGTAAGCATCGATAAGCTACTAATACTAATTACTTTGAATCAATATACAACTATCGCCGTATCTTGAGTAGTCTGTCCCTGCGTTTCTTCCCTTTCGTACGTAATGATGGTAAGGCTTTTATATAGGGTTTTGGGGTTAAACCTTCGCATACTGGGATCTTGCTCTCGACTCAACATCTCCCCCGTTGCATTGACAGGCAGTATCAGCGTTTCTTTTCCTCCGCTTATTCTGTCCCGCAATTATGGGCCCCAAACTCTTCGGCCTGGCGGACCAATTTCCCGATGAAAAGGTTTGGATATGCGCTATGCACGGTACTAGTATAGGCGCGTGAAGTGTCCACAACCGTGCTAGATAGACATGTACATATGTGTATATGTATTTATACTGATATATAATGTGCTTGATAGATATATAAACATATGTATTTATATATATACTGATATAAATCGTGCTTGATAGACTTACAAACATACGTATTCATATATACTGAATAAAGCTTGCTTGACTGACATATACATATGCGTGTATGTATATACACTGATATAATGCTTGCTTGGTTGACATATACACATGTGTATCTATATACACTGAGTAAAGCTTTCTTGATAGGCATATACACTTGTGTATTTATACATATATACAGATAGAGAGTCAGCGGCAGGGTATGCACATGTGTTTCTATTGTACTGGTTTTCAACCGGCGCCAGGGTAGAGATACACCATGAGCTGAGGTCACACCCCAGGGTGGGCTATAGGGCGCTATGCTTTAGTGGTGTGGGTGATACAGTCAGACTGGCCCACATTGCATTGTGCTCTATGGGAGATGGTGGGGTGGGTCAAACAAGACCGTATACGCTTGCCATAGTATATCTTAAGTTGTTGTTCATTGGAAGTTTGTGCGACTCTGGTTTATATGCTGAGACAATAAATAAGAACACGAACAGAAAATACACGCAGGTGACTTGTGAGTTGATCAAGCATATCCATAGCTATGTTTGTATACACGCGTATTCGTATATATATATATATGTGTGTGTGTGTGTATGTGTGTGTGTGCGTGCGTGTGTGTGTGTGTGTGTGCGTGCGTGTGTCTATGTGTGTACGTGTATGTATATGTATATGTATATATATATATATATATTATTTATATACATTAAATATATATATTAAATATATATATATATATATATATATATCAATGTATTGTACCGTTTCAACACCGCATAAGCTAGACATAGCATCTCAATGCGCCGTGCCCTTTCCTTCCAGGTGGCCCGTAGTCTTACCTTGATTGCGAAGACGCTGCAGAGTCTCGCGTCGCTGGTGCAGTTTGGAGAGAAGGAACAGTACATGCGCGCGCTCAACTTCTACATTGTGGATAACATGAAACGCATGCAGGCCTTTCTGGACTCCATCAGCGTGAACAGTAAGTGTGCGTAGGTACATAAACGCATAAACAGTGTGTGTGCATAAGTACACATACACATAAACAGTGTGTGCATAAGTACACATACACATAAAACAGTGTGTGTGCATAAGTATACATACACATAAAACAGTGCGTGTGCATATAGCTGTGGTTGAGTGCACATTCGCGTCCGTGTCTATCACTGTGAATCGGACGGTGGGGCTTAGAACTAGCGATGAGAATATGCGCCTTCGCGACTGTATTTAGTGTTTGGGTTCTAGGGTAAAATCCCTGAACCCTAAATCCCCCGGCAGACAGCTGCACTAGACAAGCATGTACAACACAATAGAGCATACAACTACCCCGTACACTAAAATTAACATCCTTGTAGTCTTACAGCGGTACAATACATTAATATATATGCATATATATATATGTGTGTGGTGTGTGTGTGCGTGTGGGTGTGGGTGTGTGTATATATACAGCTATCAGACAGCACACTAGAACACAACACAATACACAAGTGTCACTTGACTGACCAGCTATCCTCATCAATCCAACACTCTACAAAATAGACACCTTTCCATCCAACTGCGCGTGGGACGTGGTGTACTACACACACTTTGTACGTATTGATGTATTTATTTTCAATCATCTCGCGTAGGCAGGCTTTCATAATCCCTTTATGTGTATGTACCGTGCTATTCATGCTTAAAGTGTATTTGTATTTGCTTTACTGCCTCAGCCATTCCTGATGATCTCGAGGAGATGGAGATGAACCTCGATCCCGGGCGGGAGCTTTCGAGACTGCACCGTAATCTGCAGCTATGCAACTCAGAGTGCCAAGACATGCTGTCAAAGGTATATGCGGGGAATTGTAGGCTTGGGTGGTATTGTATAGTTATCTGTAGGGTGTAATGTCTTGTTAATTGTGGTTAGTATTGTCTTGTTCAGTGTGGGCATCGACCTGATGCATGTCACTTGGTTAGTGTTGAGTATTTGCTAATTGCGCGCTGGGTTGTAGGTCTAAAAGATGAAAGCGGTATACGTACACTATAACTATATCACTGTGTGATGGATATATCACTACAAGTGACAAATACATCTCGATTTATTTTATCATCATTTATTATATCACATTCATTATAAGAACCAGACGTCGACTCCACAACGACCTCACTACTTCACAACCACAGTATGGCGATGCAAGCGCTTTCACGTTAGTTGAGTATCGCAACATACAACTTTCATATCACATGTCTGAGTATCGAACTTCAATGATAAATATCTCAAGGTTCACCTTTGAAGTTGAGTATATGAATGTTCCACCTAAACATTATTTAGCTGGCTATCTGATCTCTGGCGCCTGCGTGTGCGCCACCTTTGAAGTTGAGTACATGAATGTTCAGCTTTAACAGTATATAGCTCAGGTTCCCGGGGCCTGCATGTGAGCATTCAATATCCGTTGGACTACGACGGATATATGGAGAAGACGTGCACATACACACGCACTCTGCACGAATTGGTATACCTAACATATCTTAAATTCTGGTTGACTATGATTGTAGAGACGATAGAATGTCTTACAACGGTTTACTCTCGTCATATATTCACGCTCACTCCCACGGTCTACCTTACGTCCCACTGCAAAGCAGTACGGTGATATGGACGAGAGACAGAGTAACGTATATATATATCTATATCTATATGTGTATATATTTATGTATTTATATATATATATATGTATACCCGTGTGTATATTGGTATAACAGTATATTAATATACATCTTCTCACTTTGTATCACTGTAATGCAGACTGAAGACATGGACGCAGACGCTTTGAACCGTGTGAAAGCGGTGTGCTCCGCTGTTGATAGAATGACTGCGTTGCACATCAAATACAAATTGGCCTCTCAATTGCGTTTCCGATCTCAGGTTCGTCGGTTCTCTGTGTGTGTATGTTGGGTGGGAGGGGGCCTGATTGGGTTTAGGTATGTACGTACACATCAAACATAGACTGCCTTCTCGAGTACGTTCCCTGAGATGTGTTGTGTTGGGGGGGGGGCTGAGTATAGTGTGTAAGTTTGTCTTAATTTTGGGTTTCTGTGTTAGTGGTAGTTATTTATGAGCATCAGTTGTTGATCAGCCTTCATTAATACAAACACTAGCAACCAAGATGGACGGCTTTATTCTCATAAATATGTATTTGGATAAGTATACGCATATGTATATGTATATATATATATATAAATAAATATGTACATGTATTTGTATATGTAAATGTATGTTAGTATATATAAGTATATGTATATGTATATGTATGTTAGTATATATAAGTATATGTATGTTAGTATATATAAGTATATGTATGATTCTGCACTGAGCTATCTCTTACTGTGCATATTCCATCATCAGTTTGTGTAGCAATGGTTTATATACTAATCGTACGTCTTACTGTACATACTCCCATCTATCAGTTTGCGCAACTGGAAACAACGAGCGAGAACAGTGAAGGAGAAGCACTTGTTTACTCAGCAACCATGGAGCCATCTATTCCCGTGGGAGAAGGGGACTTGAGCATCGCCATAGCCATAGGTAGTATAGTGTATGGGCCGAACTTGTCTCCTGTTTACACTTAGGGTTTCAGGGCGTTGTCGGCCCCCGAGGCCTCTCTATCTCTCTATATATATATATGTGTGTGTGTGTGTGTTTGTGTATGTATATGTATATGTATATGTATATGTATATGTATATGTATATGTATATGTATATGTATATGTATATGTATATGTATATGTATATGTATATGTATATATATATATATATATATATATATATGTGTCGTGCGTGTCTGTCGTGT
>NW_014040332.1:60541-69831 GCF_001186125.1 Sphaeroforma arctica JP610 | reverse complement strand
GTACAATGCCTTTTTGATTAAACATACACAAAGACACGTGACAATGATGACGCTCAGCTCATGCCCATATCCTGATGAGAAGTAGGCTTGTGGTCAGCGGTTTCTCTGGGACATATACGTGTACGATACCACAAAACTCAGTGTGCAGAGTTGCATACATCATACAAGTACACCCGAATACGTCTGTATAGATATCAACATCTGCACATACCACACCACTCCCAGTGAGCTGCACCAAGACCGCATTACGGAACTCGTAGACCTGGTGCAGAAGGCCAAGGCGCAAGCATTGATATTCGCGAAGGACCCGATTGCCGAGCCATCTGCCGTTATTAAGGTATTGGGGATTCCGCGATACCCGCTCTGTGCGTGTATGCCTGTGAACGTCTATAGTAATACTTTCTCTGTATGTATCTGCCACTGATCTAAACAACACATTTATAGTAGTACCCACTCTGTACGTATATGCCAGTGATCTTAACAACACATCTATAGTACTACTTTCTCTGTACGTGTATGCTAGTAATCGAGACATTAGCCTGCTCGACTAAGTCTCGCACCTACTTATTTTCATCGCACTGTTATAATGGTACATTAACGTTTGTTCCCATCGCATTTAAAGTGCAATAGCCTTCTCAACTGCATGTTATGCCGCGTATGTCTCCCTATCTCGGCCGATAGATTCGATTCTATTTATAGCGACACCGATCCACTTCACAGACCAGCCACGGTTAGCGTATCATACGCTTTGGGCGGTTTAGTCACACATGCCCATCTCTCATGTTCACTGGACTATTAATATCACACAGATTGCGTTCCAGTGTCTCCAAACGACTAATTCTCTGGTTGCAGATCTCCGCAAAACGTTCGTCATGGACGAGATTGAGAACCAGAAATCAAAGGTAAACCGTTGACAGTACTGTGGACATCTCTTCGTCAGATATCAGATCGACACATACGCATTGCCTCGCCGTGTGCACGGTGGTAGTGTGGTTTCAGCTTAGTCAAAAGAGCCATGCTGATTCGATGTATATTGAAGGGGGGATAGGGGGGATCATTTTCTTGATTCTGTTAGTAGATGGGTGATAGTTTTATTTGTGTGCTAGTTTGGTCTATATACGTGTGCCTCCGCATTAGGCCGTTACTACGTGTTGATTTGGTTGTCTACGTTTTCGACTATATGTCTGCAAATAACCGAATATAACAGCCACGTTTGCACTACGACTTAGAAGAACCAAGTCACGCTTGTGCTATGACTGAGATAAGCCAAGTCGAGTTTGTACTATGACTAAGAAAAACCAAGCCAAGTTCATCCTACAATTAAGAAAAACCAAGTTTACACCGAGTCAATCGGAATACAGTCGACCTCATATACTAGTCACAAAAATCGTGCGCGCACGGTGTAGTAATGCAACCAACTCAATGACAATCATTCTCTGGGGTGGTAAACTTGGTTTTCGTTGATTCCAGATCCAAATACAAGTGTCCACCGCCAACGACGATCCACCCAGGAAAAACCCTCGTCTGACGCGTTACCATAGCAACCTGCTCTCGGGGATTGCGCTGACTGAGATTAGACCGGAGCCGGTTGCGCCTACCGGAGAGACTGTGTATATGGCTGCGTGTGCTGTTGACCGCAGTCTCAGCGTACACCCACCGCACGTTGTCCGGGAAGCCTTCACGGTATGTTAGGCATTTGGTAGGGGATGTGGGGTTTAGTTGCATACACGAGTGTATGACATTGTTTATCGGCTTTTATTTTCTTACATGTCCCTATAGGCAGTACGAGATAGTATACGCGCCAATCGGACCGACTGTGTCCACCCACCGGCCCTATGTTGTCCACAAAGCCTTCCCCGAATGAAATTTTAGGGCTCGTTTCACACACGCACCCCTCTCACGTCCATACCCTCACTCGCTTTGGTGCTGGTGCTTCAGCTATACCGCACCACTCTGCGCGTCCTCCTGCGCGTGTACAACGGGTACGAAGTGACAGAGGGCAACGGGCTGTTTCTGTGCGCCTTTGGCTCGGCAAAGAACGCCATTAAATGGGCCACGGATGCACAGGCGTCGCTTGTGAGTGCGGCATGGCCAGTGGAAATGACGGAAGCTCCCAAGAATGTGGTCTACAGTTCCGAGGACAAGACTGTTCTGTTCAGGTATGAGCTGAGATGGTATCCGTGCCGTGGCAGGTGTATACTGATATAGCCCAAACAATGTAGTCTATGCGTGTGTCCAGTTCAGGTCTATCAGTGGTCGTTGTAGGTGTATGTTGACATATTGTCCTTGCACACAATTCCGAGGCCAAACGTACACCGTACCAATAGGCGTCGTGGTCGCGCCTGCTTCTGCTTCCTCCAATGCCGGCGGCCTTGTCCCTGTCCACGTGTATCTCAACCAAGTATGAGCTTTGATCGAGCCATATTTCATCCTGCGCCTATCAACACCCACGCACTCGAGCGGTGATAACTATAGCCCGCTGTCTGACCTCATTGGCGCATGTGTGATCATGCAATTCTAGAGACCTGCACGTGGTGGTCCGTGTGTGTAGTAGGGATCCAACCGCCGCTGAACTGAACTGCGCTCTGGTGTATCTAGCATTCACGGCGGTTGACTTTCCCACTTTATACATCACATATAAAATCACCTAAAACACGAAAGCACCCCTTTGTCCTCCTTTCTTTTCTTCAGATTTGATCTAAAACCCTAGATCCCTTTTGTTTTTGCTTTTTATGTCGCATATTCCTAGGGGCGTGCGGGCAAAGGCCGGGGTGACCGCGGGCAAAGTGGATGTGGTGAGAGATACAGTCACCGACAGAATGATGTACACGGGCACCGTAGTAGACCTCGTGGAGTGGATCAGGTATCGTTCTATGCACCGAGTGCATTTACATATATATATATATTATGTGTATGTATTCCAGTAGTACCATATATATGTATATATTCAAGTAGTACCATATATATTTTTTGATTTTCATAGATATAGGTATATAAAAATATAGATATATTTCTATATACATATATATATATATATATTTATATATAAATCCATCTATGTATCTATATCTATATCTATATATATATATATATATTATATATATATATATATATATATATATATTATATATATATATATACAATTTACAAATTATAAATTATAAATTATAAATTACAACCCAGACATACTTGTGGTTTCCTGTGAATCATACCTGTGTGACCTGGAGTTTGATATATATGCTACATGTACCATACCATACCAAGCATACTTATACTAAATGTATGCAGAGAAATCAGTATTATACCCCTTACTTACTTTCTGCACCTTACACTGCACCCGCACCCGTATACATGAACCGCCAAACAGAGACTACGCACATGCGGGCGAAGTTCTGATGCCGAAAGCTGTATGGGATGAGACTAAGGATGATATCGAATGCACCAACCTGTCTACCCAGCTGCTTTCGCGACCCATCGACGAGCATGAGGAAGATGGTACACCACTCGCCGCAGAGGTGGAGAATCTAGAGCTGATGCAGGTATGTGGGATGGTATAGGGGGTGTGCGTGTGTGTGTGTACACTTTGGCAACCATGAGGCTAGCCATGGCAAAATAGCAAACGTGAATGTTTTTCAGTGGGCATTGACTTGATCCTACCGGGGGGTAGATAGAGGCGTGCGATTGAAACCAACGTATCGAATCATCCCGAGAGTACGAAACGGACGTATATGTTCAGCGTTTGTTGCCAACTAATTTAAGTTAAACCATGGCTCAAGTAATACCCCAGACCCTGAGGCGAACAAACTTACTACAGACACAATACCGAACCTCACAACATCTAGCTACTTAGTCAACTACCGCTATATTACTGTCTGATGCCGCTGTTGCTTTGCACACACTGCAGGTGCTGCCCGCTGTACTCCAGATGAGGAATGCCTATTGGGCTGGCCTCAATAAGCGACGCTCAGTTGAGTCAGGCATAAAGGTATGTTACGTTCGTACGGTAGGCATTGACGGTGAGCGTTATTGATTGCACATATATAATCAATTGTGTGATTGTCATTAATGTGTATTTGACAGCAATAACTGATTATTGGCATTTATGCGACTACATACGTATCTGTATATATATATACATGTATATTTATTTATATATATATATATATGTGTGTGTGTGTGTGTATGTGTGTATGTATATATGTATATATATATATATATATATATATATCCACATATATATATATATATGTTTATATATTCATAAACAATTATAGTATACAAGCAACCCCCTGACCAGCATCCCCTCTTCTGGCTACACAGTCAATGCAAGAGAGAGGCATAGCTTACTGTGAAGTCCCAGCAGGCGACTGTGTCATCGTCAGCACAGCCATCAAAAACTTGGATCAGCTTAGGGAATCCCATCCCTCCGCAACAATCAAAGCCCTGTACTTGTACGGAGAGGTTCTGAAGAGAGCGACCGCGGCGTTGCACGGTATGTTGGCAGGATTTCTATGTGTGTGTGTGTGTTTCTGTGCGTATTATATATATATATGTGTGTGTGTGTGTGTGTTATGTGTGTGTGTTTCTGTACGTATTATATATACATATATATATGTGTCTGTGTGTCTGCGTCTGTGTCTGTGTCTGTGTGTTTGTGGTTGTAAGTAGGTGAGTGGGTGGGTGGGTGTATGTATAAATATATGTATGTTTATATGTATGTGTGTGTATGGTGTATGTGTATATTTATGTGTATGTATGTATATATATATAACGTAGATATAGGAAAGTAATAGCAAGTATGGGTTACCGAGTACGGCAATGAAACTGCCTCATCACTGTAAGTGGGATAGACATAGCGCCACAAGTAGGAGAAATTGGCACACTACGCCAGCCATAGTTAGGATTGCACTTAATGTGAGGCAAGATATGTGGAGAGGCGTGTGTGATCTTAGTCAATCACTTCGCCAATTGAGCTCATATATGGCACTTCTAAGTTATGCTCGTCGTACTGCCAAAGGCTTTCACGAAACGAAGACCAAAATGTCGTTGAGTTGATTATGATACATTAAATTCTTACGTGAGTTTACAATACAAAAGTTGGCAATAGATGTGCTACGTGGGATAACTGTGGAAACGACAGAAAGAAGTACCAACGTGGAACGTTTTTCGCATGTTAACAACTCGATAATTTTTTTGGATTTGTTCTTCAGATCTAAACAGATTTATCTATATATATGTTAGTTTGTTTGTTTGCTTGCTTGTTTGCTTGTATGTATACGTATGAATGTATATATATATATGTGTGTGTGTTTGTCTTTGTGTTTGTATGTATGTATAGATTTTTTTGTGACAGTTATATTCCTACGCTCTACCGTAAATGCAGCCACTATACCTTCACACGCGCACACATACACCCACACCAAATTGCTATCTGTCCTATACTAATCTCCTCCTTCAGGCCGAGAGCTATCAATGGCAGATGGATACTTCAAAGTCGCTTTTCAGTCCGCTGTAGACGCAGCGGAGTTTGCGTGTCGGGTGCAGTTGAAGCTGTTGCAATGTCCTTGGCCCTTTGATATGTTGGACGCCCATATCTGCAGGTAAGCGCTCGCTATCATGCAGCTGTTGGGCAGGTGTATATAGAACAGGACCGGTCCTATGCATCCGTTTCTGTATGGTCCTATTTTTGTAGTTGTTGCAAAGTGCTTCTCGTGCGATGTCGGGTGCAGTTTGCGTAGCCCATTTATATGGTGAATGAGTGTATTTGAAGACAGAGCGTATAGTCTATGTTATTTGCACTCACTCGAGATTTGAGTCGAGTTGCAAGGCGGTCGCCTGCTATCAATATCTCGTTGTGTTGGTTGTTGATAGATATTATTTCAGCCTATTTCAGTCACCCTGTCACCCCTGGACCATCGCCTTTGCCATCACGGCTTTCTTCTCAGCTTGCTTGAGTATTTTATTTGAAAATGTCTTATCACCCAACCTGTGACTACAGCCGATACAGAGAATAAGTGGATGACTGAATTCTAATCCGGTTTGCGATCTCTTCCGCATAGGCTGCGAAGAAGTACAGATGTGTTGTTATTGCTGTATTGCTCATAAAGCACCTATCCGATTATGTACCTTCTGACCACAGGACGATACTGAGCAAAAGCGGCAAAGTGATTCACCGAGGATTGCGGGTCAAAACCGGAATCAGTTGTGGCGCCATGAGTGCGACATACAATGAACTCACCACAGTCGACGATCTCTCCGGCGCTGCCATCTCCGAAGCAGACACCGCGATGTATGTACGGTAGTACGGAATCAGATTGGTTCTA
The DNA here is from genome assembly GCF_001186125.1 of Sphaeroforma arctica JP610. Lineage (NCBI taxonomy): Eukaryota > Ichthyosporea > Ichthyophonida > Sphaeroforma > Sphaeroforma arctica. The sequence goes on along the minus strand of NW_014040332.1, from coordinate 63,508 downwards.
GTTGAGTTGGGATATTGTGTACTATATTCGATATGGTCGCTTCATTTATTTTGCCAAGTACATAGTCATGTATGTATGCAGGAGGTATATCGCACCTGGGTGTGTGCGATCCGTAGGCGTAGACGAACGACTTCTGACGATAGTCGTGTGTGCAACTTGTCCTATATATTGACCTAATATATTATCAGTTGTAGGCAAGTCTCCTTGACTGAGTTTATTGTCGTTGTAGGCAAGTCTCATTGACTGAGTTTATTGTCGTTGTAGGCAAGTCTCCTTGACTGAGTATATTGTCGTTATAGGCAAGTCTCCTTGACTGAGTTTATTGTCATTATAGGCAAGTCATGATCCGATAGATATATGCCGAGATATCTCCCCTATACATGGGCTTACACATAGGGCGATTATAATTCGGGAACATTCCCAATTTGTGTAGCCGTATGTGGCCCTTTATTTATTCTGATGCAATATAAAGGCTGTTTGAATCACCTTCACCATCAACTTCACACACCCAACGAGTCGCTTCTCGCAATTGCTGTCATGTATTGATAACTAGTCATGCACGTTTCCGCTTGCAGGGAAATGGCCGACGGCGGACAAATTCTGTTGTCCGAAGGCGTGCATCAGAAACTGATCGAGAACTTACCTCCGCTGAAAGACTTAGATGTAAGTCGAGCCGAGGTGCATAGAAGCCCAAACAAGAAAAGATAGGGTTTTTGGGTAGTCACGCATGCATTGTCAAATAGAATATATCCTGTCTAGCTGAGTGTATGGGCCAATGGGTAGGGTCCGGTGGGCTACCGGGCTACACCGCTTTCGTACAGTGTATATACTACGCATGCCTCGACCGGAAAATTGCGCACTTTCTCTTTTGTAGCCAAATCTTGTTCGCCACGATCCTTCGACTATTGGAAACAGTATTCGGACACAGCACTGTTTTATCCCAATGTGTTTGACCTGCTAGCGCATCTGTGTAGAGACGCTTCATGGGATCTACTGAATCGTAGCCGGTCTCCCTGCCACTACTACCGTCGCTCTACTTGTTTGCGCGGAGATAGTGAATATCTTGTAACTAGTTCTATGGTTTATCACATATCACATATCATACGCAATGTCCTAAAATTGAAACCTCGCGGCCTGTCTGATTAAACTACTATTGCTCAAAATATGGAAACGCACAATTTTACGGATATCTTGACCATAATCCTGCTGCCCGTGCTCTTCTATATTGAACCGACAAATTTGGAAACCTCCAATTTTACTGACATTTTATTGTCCCAAATCACGGCCAAATGTGTTTTCAGATTGAGCTGACAGAGTTAGGAACGTACGACACGCCGGCGGTGGGGCAGATGGAGCTGTGGGAAATCAGATCAACACAATTGCGTGAGCGGAAATTTGTGCTCAACTCAAGTCCGTCTCAGCCGCCCACGCCGATGGTAGGGTTTGTGATCTAAAAGTGTACTTTTTTTTTTCACTCTCTTGTTTTTCTGGTCCATCTATACGACTATCTTTAATGGCTTTCTGCTTCACTAGGGTTGATTTATAAGAGACGTTCCGTGGCAATTATTTTACGTCACTGTTACCATCTATCTAGAAAAGTGTTGCAATTGCCCAGTCGGCGAACCCGACGTACCACTTCGCTTAACTACGTTCGCACCGAACCGTATCCACACCCCACAGGCGGATAAAAGGCAACTGGCTGCACAAGGGTCGGTAGGCGATGTGGCCACACTGCTGGTGCTCATGAAACCCTACGCCGACACGCACGACAGCAAAGGCCTGGACCTGGATACCATCCCGGAACGACGCACACACCAACCACGTGTGCACCTCTCTGAGCAATCTGAGCCATGCGAGCTCTCTGCACTCAGTATCGACCAGCACGCGCCCCCGTCCACGCCGTGTGATTCCCACACACAGACGCCGGTGGTGCTGACCCCTCGATGTAGTACCACAGCCATACTGGGTGAGGCGGGAGATGAGGATGGGGAGGATGGGTGTACGATAGAGACTACCAGGTGTAGTCCCTCGCAAGCATCGAGTGCTGCGGGTGGTGCCAGCAAGAGTGCTGGTCTAAGGATGTCGCCCAGGAGTGTGCGATCACAGGCTATGGCCCAGTCGAATAAGGTACGTCGGGCGGGGTGGGGTTGTGTGGGTTGTTGTTAGGTGGATGGTTAAAAATGCGGTATTTTCGCTCCGCTTGTCTGTTCCCCGGAATACATCAGTCGTCCAACAACATTTTTTTCTTTTATCTTGTTAAGTATCGCTCATTCCCTGGACGTAACAGCTGACTAGTAAACCCTTATATTGTGTATTTATGGTTTTCACTTCATCCCTATATATACCAGCCGTCACTCAGTGAGCGTGAAGTATCACCTTCAGCGTCACCACGCAGGAGCTCACACACCAGCACAAAACAGGTAAGTGGGATGGACAAACAATGACTCGTTTCGACCAAGAGTGTGGACGTTCTGTCGTGCTACATCCCAATTGGTTCCAAAGTCTAGTTGCCGTGTATTATACAAAACTGCTGTGTACATATGCTACACTGCCACGTGTCGCATCGCACATACCGCATGCGCGATCGTGTGATGGCATCACATGTGTATAGCCAATTTCTGCCGACACATGTCAGACTGTGCCGCATGTCGATTGCCTTTACACCAAGTATCAACAGGTAGAGCTCCTGCCCACCCCGATGCTAGATGTAAACATATTGCGTCCTGGATAGATCGTCTATCTGGGCGTACGCATGTAAAACTGTGGAACACACTCCATGCTTAATCTGATCCTACCGCCACTCGTGAGGATTGCTTATCCGTAAGGAACAACCTCAAATGAGTCGCATCCCACTTCAATGGCTCGTCTGTCTATCAACGAGCCAAGCTATTGCACACACTCGATACATGGATATATATGTATATATGTATATATTTATATATGTATATGTATATATGTATATGTATA
>NW_014040332.1:57781-60243 GCF_001186125.1 Sphaeroforma arctica JP610 | reverse complement strand
CTGTGTCTGTGTGTGTCTACATATATATATCTACTCGGTTTTTATACAATATTTCGCTCATGCTATCTCGTAACGCAATGCTTTTATCATACAAAGAGATCACTTCCGGTGCCGAGAGTGCAAGTCGCATCTGTCAGATTTGCCCTTCATCATGGGCGATGACGGCCACGTGTACTGTGTGAGTGACTATGCGAAGAAGTTCGGGGATGTCTGTAAAGTGTGCGACACTCCCATACTGCCGAGCGAGACCACAGTCAAGGGGGGCGAGTTTGCCTACCATGTGGAGCATTTTGTATGCTTCCACTGCAAACTGAGCCTGGTGAACCAGAGCTTCATCCAGAAATACGACAACATATACTGCCTTGCAGACTTCTACAATATCATCGCGGACAAGTGCGAGAAATGCAATACGCCTGTACAGGTACGTTCTCCTACTTAGAACCAGCAGCCGATCACAGACTTATTGGTTCTATCGATCCGTCCCTCTTGGTTCGAACTGTGTACTGTTCCATCTTCTTATCTACGTGCATACGTTGTTTTATTGAACTCTCGTACATCACAGGACTCCGATTTCATCGATGCCATGGGCTCGTCTTGGCACGTGGAGTGTTTTGTGTGCCACCGGTGCAAAGCATCGCCAGATTGCGCGGAGGGTATGTACGAGCATGACGGAGCACCCTACTGTCACAAGTGCTATAAGGATATACGGACTGAGGTGTACGAGAAGACCGGCGTGGAGTTGCCCTAAGTGCCTGTGACATTTAGAGGTCTAGAGGTCGAGACTGGTCGCCATTGCCGTGCGTCGTATAGAGCGCTTGATAGAGAACGTACTAATAGTGAGAAAGAGCGTATGGAGGTATCCTAACTCCATAGCCAACTATCATCAGGCCAAACTGCAGGCGCGAAAATTTAAGTTAATAAATATAATATAAAATTGCAGTCGTACAACATAGTCGCCATCCTACCGTAGGTGTCGGCGTAGAGCTTGTCCACACTAAATACAGAAATAATTTTCTGATGAGAAAATCTCAGTGCAACTTTTTAGCTACAAATAACCCCTCTAATGCTATGGACAATACATATTCAAGTGTTTCCTACGGTGCAGAAGCATGGACTCGATCCTTCTCATTACCTGCGTGAGAGCAATCTATACCTTGGCAACCTTTCCTCCAACCCCACTCAGAAAGGTGGGCATCGAATACGTTTTGCCTGGCACAATACTAGATAAGAAATCGATACCGTTGTAAACTCCCGCATCTCCTCGGCTTATTAGTATTGAGCGTTGAGACTTGCCTAAGGAAAACATTAGCAGAATAGTGCAGCCAACGAGGGATTTAAAGAGCTCAGTGGCTGTGCATATTGAATGTCCTGTAATTCGTATCTGCCGTATACTGTCGTTTACGAGGTGTCTAAAAATACGACACTAATTCCCAACAAAAAATAACACCCCCCCCTTTTCAAAATAAATGCCCCCAAAATGCCCACACACAATCAGATCACTATAGCAATACGAAATATGACCAAAAATAGAAAATACGCACATGTATGTCTGATGAATAGATAAGAGTGTTGGATTTTAAAATGTTGAATAGTTTCGAATAATTCATAATCACTCTACCCCGTCAGGCCGTCACTGCTGTTAAGCACAATGTCTTCAAACAATCCTCGCCTGGGTATACTCACTGGTATTTCATATGTGTCTGGGGTAGACTACTACCGCACCATAAATGAACTGGCCTCGAGTCTGCTGCCCAGAGGGCGTACTATGATTCGGAATCCTCATATGAACCTGGTGTCTGTTGATTGCGATGAATATGCAACATATCTTAACGACGGTGACATGAATGGTGTGCTGGAGTACCTGTACGATGCTGTCAAGAGGCTGGTAAGAGATACTGTTCTTCCGTGCGTTTACGGTACAGATTATAACATACATGACGACATTTGCTGTTCAGATGAACCGTCTAAAATGCATAGAGCATGACAAATGCACGTGTTTGAAATATGAATGATATGTGTGTATAACACTATTGAGCGTTTCATCGAACACCCTTAATCTCCCACTCATGTACGCTTTATTTGTCTAGATGAGTATACTCTACGAGTATTATCTATATACCCACGTTCTGAACCATGCACAATCTACAGTACCATGCACAATCTACAGTATATGCTATCTCAATTTACGTACGTGATCTATATATTTTTCTATCAGAACTTCTGCAATCCTCGTGGAAAAATGCAAATTAGCCTGTGCACTCAACGAAGCCTCCGCCTTATATATATATATATATATATATATATATATATATATATATATATATATATATATGTGTGTGTGTGTGTGTGTGTGTGTGTGTGTAGTAGTGTGTGTAGTAGTAGTATATACTACTCTACTACTACTACGTACGTACGTACGTAACCGTAAACGTAACGTAACTAACGTAACGTAACGTAACGTA